>NC_091829.1:66279793-66404793 GCF_038994185.2 Dermacentor albipictus | reverse complement strand
CCTCAGCAGAGGGCCTTATCATGAATAATCGCGCCGAATCAAGGTGTCTGAAGTTAACGGAGAATTGAACATTTCTTATGGCAGTGCTTTCGCTATGATCCACGATCTTTTAGGTACGTCGAAGGTCTCGGCACGATGGGTGCCACGGAACCTCTCAGCGCAAGATCGACACCACCGCGTGCATTCATCAGGGGAGAGAGAGAGAGAGACAACTTTATTTATCCCATCTTAAAGGGAAAGGAAGTGCGGGAAGAAGGCGAGGGAGGTTATCCTACTCGCGGTAGGCCTCCTCTACCACCTCAGCCCACCTCAGGATAGCTTCCTGAAGTTCGGGGTTGTAGCTGCGCATGGCAGCCTCCCACAGCTCCCTACTACTTAGAGAGAGAGAGAGAGAGAGAGAGGAAAGGGGAAAGGCAGGGAGGTTAACCAGAGAAAAAAAATCCGGTTGGCTACCCTACGCTGGGGAGAGAGGGGAGGGGGAGGTAAAGTGGAAACAAAGTAGAGATAAGGAAAGGAAAGGAAAGAGCACAGACACACAATCACAATCGGTCACTGTCACCGAACACTGTCATCGCACAGCACACTGACACTTGGTGCACTATCAACATATGTTCAGGCTACAGTCGCCTGTCCAGTTCTGTCGCCCTCAAGAACCGCAACATTGCCCTCGTCGCCCTCTGCTGCGATGGCTTATGATGGCGGTATCTGAAGATGAGTTCCTCTGTGAGAGGTCTTTGGTCAAAGCGCGCTATCGCGGTTGCAAGTGATTGTCTCTGTAAAGTATATCGAGGACAGTCACAAAGAAGGTGTTGAAAAGTCTCCTCGTTACCGCAGTCCTCACACGAGGCGTCGTCGGCCCATCCAATTCGGTAAGCGAAAGACTTGGTGAAAGCCACCCCTAGCCATAGGCGACAAAGCAGGGTAGCTTCGCGACGACAGAGCCCAGCTGGAATACAAAGGCGTAGGGATCCCTACTACTTAAAACTCTACAAAGGTTAGGGGGAGGGGAGTGGTTCTTGCATTGCCACATAATGTGGTCAAGGTCCGCTCTGCTAGCAGGACAAAACTTGCAGGCTGAAGTAGGGTATATTCCCGGGTGAATTTTGTGACGTAAGGCAGGAGATAGAAAAGTGCGAGTCTGTAGTTTACGCCATAGTACCTCGTGTATGCGTGACGACCGAATCATTAAAGGGGGGAGGGTTAGGCGACCTAGGCGGTAATGCCCGCAAATGTCGTGGTACGTAAGTAATCTGTCTTTGGAAGTGAATGCTAGAGGGAGATTATTGGCGTCTGAACCGTCCCCTGCCTGTGCTCGGTTCGTGAAAGCTCGAGCACTCAGGTGGGCCGCTTCATTGCCGATTAGGCCTGCGTGAGCAGGTGTCCAGATTAAACTCAGAAGTTGGGCTGGCGGATTGTGAGATAGAATGGCCAGGGCTGTCCTGCAAACCCTACCCGCTCCAAAGTTGTGTATGGCAGTTTTGGAGTCACTTACTATGACAGAGTAATTGGGTATTGTTGCAGCGAGTGCCACCGCCGCCTCCTCTGCCTCCTCCGAGGAAGAGGCTATGATGGATGCTCCCGTCGCAATACTGCCAGTGGAGTCAACGACTGATATGGCAAATTTATGTCCACATGGATACTCTGCGGCATCGACATAGAGCACGTCTTTGTAGTTAAATAACTTTTTCTGCAGGGCTTTAGCTCGTTGTTGCCTTCTATGCTCGTGATGAACAGGGTGCATATTCTTAGGTAGAGGAGGGATATGAAAGTGCTCATGTATCGAGTGGGGAATATTGAATTTCTCATTGGTCATGGGTGCTGGGGCAATACTTAGGGAGTTTAGGATGTGCCTACCAGTGTGGGTGTTCGATAAGCGCTGGTATTGAGCGGTCAGGTGGGCTTCTGCGAGCTCACTAAAGGTATTAAAGGTACCTGTAGCCAAAAGTCTCTCAGTAGAAGCTCTACTTGGCACTCCAAGGGCAAATTTGTCGAGTCTGCGCATCAGTGAGTTAACTTTATCTTCCTCGGCCCTAGTTAAGTGGAGATAGGGTAGGGAGAATGTGATTTTACTGACAGAAAACGCCTGTACCAGTCTTAGCAATTCTGCCTCGCGGAGACCTCCGTGCTTATTGCACACCCTTCCTATTAGCCGTGTGGTATGACCTACGCTGGCAGTAACCGTTTGAAGTGTATACGTATTGAGTCTGTTAGATTGAATGTGCATGCCAAGTACACGGATTTTGTCTACTACGGGAACTTCCATCCCGTTAATGTTAATCTGAATGTTCGGCGTAACACGTTTATTTGCGGATAGAATGAACAGCTCAGATTTGTTGGGCGAGCACTCGAGGTTCATGAACCCAGCTCTCGTAGCCACTGCGTCTGCAGCCTCTTGTAAGGTATCTTGAATGTAGCCATCCGAGCCACCCTTAATCCATAAGGTAATATCGTCTGCATATAAAGAATATTGGAGATCCGGTATTTGTGCTAGCTTCCCGGCAATAGACCTCATAGCTAGGTTAAATAGAAACGGCGAGAGCACAGAACCCTGAGGAGTGCCAAAGCTACCTAGGGTGATTGGGGGCGAAGTTTGATCATTGAGACTTATGATAGCTGTGCGATTGGTAAGAAATTCGCGGATGTAGTCATGCATTTTTCTACCGCAGTTAATAACATTCAACTCACGTAAGATAGATCCATGATCTATGTTGTTGAATGCACCGCGAAGGTCGAGTCCTAAGATGGCTTGGGTGTCTTTACTAAACGTAGGAGTGAGAAGGTCATGCTTGAGCCTTAGCATGGCGTCCTGGCAAGAAAGCGACTGGCGAAAGCCAATCATCTCCGGCGGGAATAACTGATTGTCTTCCGCGTATTTATTGACGCGATTAAGCATGACATGTTCGAGCGTTTTGCCCAAGCACGACGTGAGGGAAATAGGTCTAAGATTAGCTATGTCAGAGGGTTTATTGGGTTTGGGAATAAAGATTACTTTAGCAGTTTTCCACGAGCTCGGAAGAGAGCTGTTATCGAAGCAATGGTTATAGTATTGTGTGAGGGCAGAGATTGATTTGTCGTCCAGATTTCGGAGTAATTTATTATTTACATTATCTATACCGGGAGCAGATGTAGTTTTAAGGGAAGCTAAGGCATGTCGCACTTCTGCCTCCGTTATTGGGGCGTCTAGAAGTTCGTTAACATCGCCTGTATAATCTGAATTTTCATGGGTTGTGGTAGGAGGGAGGTGTAATCGTGCAAGCTCCTGAAAAAGATGGGGAATATTATCCTTGTGTTTGTGCAATAATTGAGTGATGTAGTGACTGTGTTGCGTTCGCGAGGTCGAGGGATCAAGCAAATGTCTCAGCAGTTGCCAAGTCTTTTTACTACTGAGATTACCATGCATGCTCTCACATACCTGGCCCCAATGTTGATTAACTAGTTGGGTCGCATATGCTTGTATGTCATCGTCAAGTCGAGCTACACGTATGCGAAGCCTGCGGTTATGGCGGCGTCTTTTCCACCGCTTTAATAGTGATTCCTTCGCTTGCCACATGTGTAATAGTTTGGCATCAGCTGTTTGAAAAGTAGCATTAGGTGGCATAGTTGTAGTATGATTGTCAACGTCCGTTTGGAGTTGACTAATCCATTGCTGTAGATCAAGAATGGAATTGGGAGCATTATTTGCACGAGTTTTCCGAAATTTGTCCCAATCCGTAAGTTTGGGAGGCAGAGTGTGAAAGGGCTTGTGAGAGAAGGTAACAGAAATCTGTATGACGTAGTGATCGCTACCAAAATTGATTTGAAGGTTTTCCCATTTAGTTAGGCTAACCCGAGAGGTGAGGGTGAGATCTGGTGATGTATCTATGGAGACACTATTTCCTAAGCGAGTGGGTGTGTCGAAGTCATTGTGGAGGGTGAGTTGATGATCCTGAATGTGGGTCCATAAAGCTCGACCTTTAGGTGTGGAAGTAGTGTGACCCCATAGTTGATTTGGAGAGTTAAAATCGCCAACAATGAGGAGCGGGTTTCTTCGAGCTTCCTGTTTAGCACGAGCAAAAAGGGTAGTAAAACGGTGGTGTTTAGAGCTGGGACTGCTGTAAACGTTAAGGATGTAAATAGGAACTGACCTGGTCTTTTTAGGAAGTATTTCTACGATGTCGTGATCAATGTCGATATTCTCAAAATGGGAGCAAGTAACAGTCAAATGTTTTTGTGCTAGGATCGCGGTATTGGGACGTTCGCATCTTTTGCATTGGAATGTGTTGTATCCGGGGAATTTAACATAACCATTCGTTTCTTGTAAAGCAAAGACTGCGGGCAGTTGCGTGAGATTGGCTATGTATTGTTGCAGACTGGCCTTCTTTTTCGAAAAGCCCCTACAATTCCACTGCCAAACAACTAGGTTGGAGCGCTTAGGGGACGCGGCCATGCAGTCGATCGAGTCTTTCGATAATTTGGTTGAATCGCTCATCAATCTGGCTAAGTCGCGCGTCATCCTGGTTAAATTTAGCATTTATATGGGCACTGAGGCTATGAACGTTAGTAGTGAGGGACTCAAGCTTGGCTTCTACGGCATCCATGCGTTTCTCAAGGGCCTCAAAGCGATTGTTAGAGTTTCTAATGTGTGCGGTGAGTTTACGACTTAGCTTATCGTGTTCCTCCCAAGTATCTCTCCCATCATCACTAGAGTTGCGCTTTGTGGCGGTTATGGTAGTGGGAGGAGGAGAAGTGTCCATGGTTAGAGATTGATCGCCATTCTCACTGACAGGGGGAGGAGTTACAGTGGGTTGCTCATCAGCAGAGGGTTGAGATCGAGTGGTAGTAGTCGTACATGGAGAAGGGGTTTGGAGGTCGAGAATTTGTTTACGCAGAAGACGATTTTCGTCCTGTAACTGCTGTAGGAGGGCATAGATTGGGGCGTCAGGTTGCTTAGGTTTAGGTAAGCTGTGGGAAGCTACCGATGCCCAGCTTACCTGAGGAGAGCTTGATTTGTTGTTAGATAGAGCAGCGGATAGAAGAGGCCAATCTTCGTCTTGTTTTTTCTTAGGAAGAGGTCCCTGCTTCTTGGGTGAAGGAGAAGACTTGGTCTTGGATTGAGGAGGAGTCTTGTCAGCCTTGAGGAGTGAGATTTTGGGCTTATATCGTAGTGGACACTGAATGGATCCAGTCTCATGACTTCCACTACATAGTACACACTTAGGAATGCACACATGATCAGTTGGAGGATTCACAGTTCCACATTTATGGCAAGTATCCTCAGTATGCGTAGGGCACACGTCCGGTCGATGTCCAACTTTCCAACAGCGTGTGCAGGCCTCGATTTTTTGTCGAAAAGGCTTGCATCGGAGCATCGCCATTTCATATTTGACCCAAAAAGGAACTTTCGTTCCCATGAAAGTCACGAGGACTGCGTCGGAAGTTTTTCCCATTCGTCTGGCTTCTAAAAAGTGCATTTGTGGGTTGCACTCACGAAGCATGGGCAGAATGTCTTTCTCATGGATAGCTTCTCCCAGGCATACTCTGTCGATGTAGATAATGCCTTTGCACGTCTCGGAGTTTGGAACGCTGTAGGAGGTGACTTCGTGCTCTTGGCCGTCGGCTGTGAGCGACTTGATGGCGAGGTATTTCTTCAAGCGATCGCAGCTTTCCGTGCTGGGGGTAACTGTGTTGGTGGTGGGGTTGATGGTAACGATGTCTTGGCGCAGCTCCGCAGTGGCTGGAAAGCCGGCTGCCGTAGAGAGAATCTTGGTGAGTTGGAAGTGGCTGAAGCGGGAGGCGTCGAAGCCTCCGCGAATGCGAAAAATGGCCTTGTATGAGCCTTCGGGTAACTTGGGAGGCCTCACTTTGTTATTCCTTGAGATCATCTGTTTCCATACAGCAGCCTTGGCCGTGGCAGTGATGGCGTCCTTGCGGAGTGAGTCTTGATATGCGGCGTCGTATATGTGCGTTTGTCGCCACTTGAGCATCTCCTCCGGGGAAAGATCCTCCCCGTCTACTACCTCAACCGGGTTCATGACGCCCGCACGCGGCGTGTCAACGCCTACGGCGTCGGAGAGCCACCAAGCTCTCGTAGGCGAGGAACCACAAAAGTCACAATAACAAGCGTTCTAATGCACAGACCTCTTCAAAAGTAGTCTCAAAACGTTGCGGAAATCTTCACACATGTCGCGTGAAAGAGCCACTAGGATGTAGCAAAAAGAACGGGCGCTACACCCAAAAACTCACGGAGCCGATGAGACACGTCCACACGCGGCGACGCCACCTCGCGTTCTCATCAGGGGAACTTTTGCACCTCTGTTCAAGCGAGCCAGGGGATTCTCTCTCTCCTGCCTTGTCACTGGGGATGGGACGTGGCTGTATCAGTGGGACCCAAAAATAAAACAACAATCTTTGCAGTGGAGACATTCGGGGACCCTTCCCGCGAAAAAAGAAATGAACACTCAGCGCTCAGGGAGGAAAGTGATGGCGACACTTTTTTGGGGACGCATAGGGGATCCTTCTCATTGAGCATATTGAAAACAGTCGGACAGTTGCAGGCGAATACTACGCCAAGGTTCTTCGAAAACTGCGTGAAGCCATCGTGGAAAAACGCCGAGGATGACCTCCTCCTGAGGTGTCCTTCTCCTGCACGACAACGCCCCAGTTCACAGGTCTCGCGTTGCCCAGGCTGCCATTCGAGAGGGTGGTTTCGAACAGTTGGACCACCCAACCCACCCTGCAGACGCGACCTGTCCCCGAGTGACCTTTATTTATTTCCGAATTTGAAGAAACACTTCAAGGGAACGAGGTTTGACGACTTGAACCCGCTCCAAACTGCCGCAGAGGAGTAACTTGACAACCAGGAAGAAAATTTTTTTTTTGCAAGGTATCAAAAGCCTTACAGGAAAATGGGAGAATTGCGTTAGTACTAGGGGAGATTATGTTGAAAAATATATTTTTTCTTCCAAGGTCTAGCAGTTTTCCTGATATGCGAGTTGCAAAACTTTTTGATCATCCCTCGTATGTGCTAGCAGGTTACGACATTGAAACCTGTTTTTTATTCTCTCTCTCTCTTTTATCCCTGACAGACCGTCTCCACTGTTGACGAGAGTACCGACGTGGACGTCGATGTGGACGACAGCCATGCACGACATTTGAGTGAGTGGCCTCCCATATTCTGGGCACTGTAACTTCCGGTGGAGATTACGTTGGTCGCAAGTTGCGCGGACCATTGCCTCCGAGATGACAGAAGGCCCGCGAGCTTTGAGCTATGACGTCACCTGCAATGCGAGAGCTTGTACCTTGAAACAGTATAGGGGGCCTTAGTGCGGCGTCCGCGGCTCACTGATGGCACTCTGTTGAGGCACCGTGTTGAACATTAATTGAACATAAGATGCGAGTGACATCTAGCGCTGTCGCCGTGTTTTACGTTGCGCGCGTCATGGCCTCAGAGATCACGCACGCAGGTCATGCGCGGGTGACAAAACAAGAGTGGCGAGCTTGCGTGTGCTGTCGCGACAGTCCAGTACAACTGTTGGAGTGTTTACGATCCGGCTACGTTGCATTTCGCTGAAAAAAAAAAAACTATAACAGAATTCTTGTTGTCCCTCTGTTGGCATTGGAATGCCTAAATCTTGTTCCATAACTGGGATACCATACCTCACGAATACCATCGCGTATTTGCCAAATTAGGGCCGTTGCCTAGGAATATGTAGCTCACAATTTCTGTATTTTGTTGACTGGCCTTTCCACTATAGCTGGTTACTGTCTTCGTCATCACTGCCACGTACTGCTACCCACAGAAAGCCCTGGCCTTTGTCTCTCATGACTAGTCGCACTTAACTGGTGTGTTGCTTCACGATAAGTCGTGTACAGAATTTGTCAAAAGTAGTATACGGGCTACGTTGCCTGCGACCAACCGGTCTGACTACACTAATGTCGAAGATTGGACTAGTTGACTCTGCATTATTCAAAGTACAACAGCGCGACTTCTTGAACGAGGACAACACCGAAGAACAGGCACGGACAAGCGCTGACTTTCAACTAGGGAATCTTTATTGTAAGCGAGAGATGCACACATGTTGCGGAACGTAAACAAACAACAAAGGAATGAGTGAAGAATTGCCTACGTGAATTGTTCACGTTTCGCAACATGGGTATATTATTTAAACCAACTCTTTATGACGGTGGGATTCTTAACGATGGTTTGCGCGGCTCATAAAAATTTAAAATGCTGCTTCTGCTTTAACGAAATACAGAAACTCAAATAGCAAAGTTGTTGGCGTAAAGTCCTGCAGCGAAAGCCAGCACTGCAGATGGCTATACACAAAGAGAGGACGTACATTCTCGCGCATAGTCTTCTCCATGTGTATCCATTGATTCGTGTGAACTGATTTCGCTGTAACGGGAGTTTGCTGCTGTGATTTTCGCTGTATTTTTTAGGCAACGAAGAGCGAATGGAGCAGTAGTTTGTTCAGTACGAACGCTAACGTCTAGAAATATGTGGTCACTGTTGGTGAACAGTACTTACACATTACTGATGCAGGAAGGTCCGGTTGTTTTAACCGTTCACCTTTAGATTAGCATTAACTGCGGGACATTGGTGCGCTTACATAAGAATATGCCACACCTATTTCTCTTTTCTTTTTTTTTTTTAGCATGAAAAGCCTTTAGCTCCCGCTGTCGGCGACGTTCAGGTGACCTTGAGCCAAAAGCCAGCGCCGTTATCCGGGCACTCAAACGAGAACGTACGAGCGAATTGCGAGAGCAAAACGCGATCATCCGTGGGCAACTAGTCAAAGCTTAAGAAAATTCGGTCTCTGGCCAACAACCCCGTGTACGGTTCCGCATTACATACGTTAATTAAACAAGTTAAAATAAATAACGCTTCCGAGTTCTTCCGAATGCTTGTTCACAATTTCACTCAAGCTCTGACTTCTAGTACGCTGAAGTTTCATTTGTCATTTCCAATAGAGGGGGGGGGGACGTTAAAATGACAGATACAGGGCTCCGTACACTTCATTGTCATCCTTTGACACTGAAACAAGCTAGCTTGTGCTCTTTTGAACGCCAACGGTCCACGAGTTCCGCGGGGCGGGTTTTGCTTCCCCTCGAGAGATGGCGCCAAGCTGCGTAACGCCTCCTTCAGGCGCTTTTCTTCTTCTAGCTAGGTAGTGCGCTGTCTCCCTGGCGTCTTTTGCTGCCCGTCGTGCCGCATTCAGCCGGTTTTCTTCTAGCTGGGCAGCGTCCATATGGACCCGTGCACAATATGGCGCGGTGCGGTGTGGTGGGGTGTGCCGTTGAAAACATGCCCTACACCCATTTTAAGATTGTGGCTAGGAACATCTCCAACAAGTCTACTTTGCCGGTTACCATTTTATGTTTACACCTACTCACGATTACGGGAGAGTCAGTAAGTGTGTGTGTGTGTGTGTGTGTGTGTGTGTGTGTGTGTGTGTGTGTGTGTGTGTGTGTGTGTGTGTGTGTGTGTGTGTGTGTGTGTGTGTGTGTGTGTGTGTGTGTGTGTGTGTGTGTGTGTGTGTGTGTGTGTGTGTGTTACTGGTAGTGCGCCAATCTTAGAGGTACTAGCTTTTTGGGGGAAAATTATAGAGTTAAGAATTTTTAAATGCCAGAACACATATGGCAATACAGTTCTATCAGCAATGTTGTAGCGTGATGTTAGACTAAAAATATTTGAAGTCGATAAGTGCCTTGTAATGAGTGTCGGCATGGCGTTGTGTATTGCACGTACGCCGTTGGCACTTGACCTTCATAATGTCGCGCCGTAGATGAAGGAAGAAGACTAGGAGGAAGCGTCACCTTACAATTTATGAGCGTAGTCACAAATATACAAAGGAGAGGCTTATGGAAAATAGGCCCTGGCCGCGTGATAGGCAATCGGTAATGTCCGGTATTCCGGCAAGCGCAGGCGGTTTGGCGCATGAGCGGGAGCGTAAACTTGAGCGGCCAGATTGGGGGCGCCAGCTGGTGGTGTAAAGCTGAGACACACAAACACAGAGCCAATTACTGTATTTTGCTTAGCTGCTGGTGTAAATTTTCGACAGCGGCGTAATCGTGTTCATAATTAAGCCGCTGTCGTAAATTTGCACCCGCAGCGAAGCGGAATATAGTTGGTTGCTGCAATTTTAGCACTGTGTTTGGTTGAGCCCTACGCCACGAGGCGGCTGCACCTCTCCGGCCGCTCACATTTGCGCCCCCGCCCATCCGGCAATCCGCCCAAACCACATCCGTCTGCCGGAATAGCGGACAAACTAAATGTCCCTAATAACTACCACGAACCGAACAATGCCTTTATAGGTCCGGCCCCCTTGGAAAGCGTGCTTCCAGAGAGCCAACGCACAGATAGAAACTGTATAGAGAGGGATGGGCGTCACCAGAGGAAGTTAGCTTGCTGAGGCTAGCTGCTTGATCTTACGTTCGCTCTTTTTTCTTCTCCCTTCCTGCATGTATCGCGCACCACACTTCGCATTCTGCTGAAGGTTTCATCCGTGATGACGCTGTCGCGGCACTATTTGCCAGTGGGAATTTCCCTGCTTTATTTCTTTCAACTTCTAATTTTCAAAGAAAAACGACGTTCTTATAGGCTGAGATGGCATACATAATCGCACGGTTACGAGATTTATGAGGGAGTTTCCGAAATACGGGCTCCAGGGTGATTCGCGCTCAGCGCATTTGCGGCAAGTGCGGAAAGTCCTTTTTTTTTCGGTCTCGGTTTGGCGGCTTGCGCTTACTGCGACACTGCTGCTAAAAGGAAAAAAAAACCACGAAAAAAAGTACGAACAAAAAATTTAATAGGTGATGCTCAAAGCATGGCTGACACGACGTGTTTCTGGCTCCTGTTATCGCTTCCCGTGCCTACAGGCTATACAGTACACAAAGGCGTGGCCTTCGATATTGGCTTCTGTTATACTCCGATGGAGCCGTCGCTTGGCGGTGCGACTTGGACATTAAAAATGCTTTGCTTATATGTGTTTTTCTCTTGTCTTTAGAATTTTCAGAATTAATATGAACGAAAATGTCACCCGATTATCGGGTGATTGGCTTCGGATGCGGCTTAATCTCAGTCCGTTCGACGACAGTAACAGCGAGGCCTTTGACCTTTTATTTGCAGAAGCTCTCATGATCGCAATATCGCAAACAGCGCAAGAACGTGACAAAAGGTTAAGGAAATGGATGAAATGGGCCTTGACTCTCACTTTAAGTTTGTTGCGCTGTAACGAAAGATATAGGCAGAGAAAGATAAGGTAGACACGAAGAAATTGACAACGCGCGCACACAGTCTGAGAGAAAGAGAGAGATATGGGCAAACAGACTCACAGAGACTGACTGAAAAATGATTACATCTGTCACTAGGCTCTTCAGCGCCCGTGTCGTCGGCTTTTAATCTTTCTGTCCCGTTTTTGCATTGAATTTGCCGATTATAGAGAATAATAATATATGGGGTTTTACGTGCCAAAACCACTTTCTGATTATGAGGCACGCCGTAGTGGGAGACTCCGGAAATTTAGACCAGCTGGGGTTCTTTAACGTGCACCTAAATCTAAGTACACGGGTGTTTTCGCATTTCGCCCCCATCAAAATGCGGCCGCCGTGGCCGGGATTCGATCCCGCGACCTCGTGCTCAGCAGCCTAACACCATAGCCACTGAGCAACCACGGCGGGTGATTATAGAGAGTTTTAGCGTGTCCGCGGTATTGCGCTAAGCGGAGACAGACTGGCTATTTTGCCGAATAGCCGGGGGTGCCACCAAGTGGCTGCACCATGCAGGCCGCTCGCGTTTGCGCTCCCACTCCACCGGTATTCCGCCCCCGCTAAGCCGGCATTCCGCCCGCTCTGCCTGCGCTTAGCGGAGAAGCTCTCCTATGTCGTCATAACAACAAGCCGGGCTAACAACCATTTTGCTCTCATAATCGATGGTAGCTGTCGTAAACAGCGGTTGTTTGTCGCTCAATCTTTCTCACTGACGTGCGATTCGAGAAAGCGATCTAACGTCGCCCATTCTTTGGGATTTATTAGGCTAGGTGAGTGAAAGCCATAACTCAGATCGTTATGATTCGTTACTCAGGGACGTTGGGTTTTGCCCAGGGGTCTCGTCGGTTTTCGGTGCAAGGCAAGAGACGGGCCGCTTCGATGGGAGCCTGCTCGGTCTCTTTCTGTTTTTTTTTTCGTGACGCAAATATTTTTGTATAAGTTATTGTGGCCGGGAAGCGCATTTCGGACTTTGTTCTGAAACTTTTCCTGCGGGATTCATAGACAGACTTACCCGGATCATGTGGACGAAACGTTCAGGCAAACAAAAAATGTCTTTTTTTTAAGTTATTAGAGAGTTTTAGTATTGGGGACGCAAGGCGTTGGGGCCCCAAGCGCTTGGGTGCGTTTGCGTTTGCGTACGCAAGCAGAAACGTGTTATAGGTTAGCGGCCCCAAACGCAAACCGCAATGAGGTCGCATGCGCTCGCAGCACCACCAACGTCTGATCGTTGCTGCGTTATCATGTTATAAAATATGAAATGAAGCATATGAAGTAAAGTACATTAAACTATTTTTATTAGAAGCAGTTAATAGAGAGGTTTACGGCGTCCGGTAATCGGGTAAACGCAGGCTGGGGCGTTGGGGTGGAGCCATGAACTAGAGCGGCCTGCATGGTGCTGCCAGCTGGTGGCGCAAAGCTCAAATCGACAAAAGCAGCTAATATTGCTGTAACCAAGTCTATTCTACTTCGCTGCTGGCGTAAATTATCGGCACTGGCTTAATTGTGTTGCTGCCAAAAAATTATACCCGCAGCAAAGTAAAATACACTTGGTTACTGCAATATTAGCTGCTTTTGTCTGTTTGAGCTTTGCGCCACCAGGTGGCAGCACCATGCAGGACGCTCCTGTTTATGGCTCCGCCCCAACACCCCAACTGCGTTTATCCGAATACCAGACACGCTAAACCTCTCTAATACACATAAAAACGACGTCTGTCGACACTTGGCGAAAGATTTATTAGATTATCTACCCGCTAGCTACTCGTAAGTTCTCCTACACCGCAAGAGTCACGTGGATAACGTGACCTCTTAGGGGCAGCGATGTTTTCGGCCGCTCCAACAACCCAAGGACGCAAGTAGACGTAGCGGTCTACGCATGCGCAGTAACGTCGCCCCTAGTTCTTGCGTACGCAAGCCGCTTGCGTCCCCAACACTAAAACTCCCTATTACCGGCAGCTCTTAGTTATAACCTGCAGCTTATCGATATCCCTGAATAGGAAAGCTTACGATCATTGCATTCTATCGATACCAAACTGGTCTTAAGTAGCGCTAACTTCAGGAAACACAAGAACGAAGACGCGATACACGCACCAACAGTTATGGGATGAAACTTGGATGATAAAAAAAAAATAAGTTTTTGAAGGAGCTAAGGACAGCGTAACAAGCGGTGAAATGAAAAATTACAGGCGCACGTTTGGTAAGAGACAAGAAGACAGCGGTGTGTATTAGAGAGCAATCGGGGGTCAGGGATATTGGGTAGCCGCCATTATATACAGTTGGGAGACCAGCACTGCTAACTGTTGGTGTCTCTGCGTCTCCAGTATTTCTTATGTTCTTTTTTTTTCTATTCCCGTATTTTGTAATACCAGAAGCAGCGATGCAACGGAGTGTTAACAAGGACGCTCAAAACTGTATTAAGCCGTGATCCGGATCAACTCCAGTTGTCTCGTTCCTGTGCGCCCTATCGAGACCCGAAGACAGCTCAGGGGCATAATCGCTTTCGAGGTCGGCTCTTGGCGACCGGTACGTTGCTCAACACCCAGATGGCTGATTCGTTGCTTTACAATGAACTCACGAACGCGGTGCCGCCGCTGCTGCCCTGCTGAGTCGCCACTGAGCTGCGATCAGCGCTAGCACTGTGTATAGCGTGACGCGCTTGACGAGCGAGCCGCGATAGCAACGAGTATTTTAGTCCTGGGGCGCGATCGGAGATATTTTGTTCGATACGCGTTCTGTTCAGTTGCTGCAATGTCACAAAGTTGCAGTATGCAAAATTTGTGACAGCGGGGCGGAGAGGGCAGCCAATCAGGAAGCGGTCACCTCCCCGGAAGTTTACCTCCGTCGTTTGTCGTCTGCTTGCAAACAGTATACTACAAAGCCAAATGTTTCTCGTCTTCCAATTGAATGAAATATTTATCTAAAAAAAATGTATTTTTTCTTCTCAAGCCCAAACACGTTTTCAAATAGTAGTACGTGTGACTACTGCAATTTATAACTATTAGGTTCTTTGCGTCGTCCCTAGGTGGTGTCGCGCACAGCGAGTAGGAAAAAGAAAAAAAAAACGACGGGAAGTGTGGCGCACTTTTCAAGAGTCAGCGACAACATCCCAGTGGCTCGCTGGCACCGATGATGTTGTCGATTTCTCTGTACAACCAACGAATTATTTGTTTCGAGAAACAAAAACGACGCCGGAATTCACTTTCTGCCATTTCTTCAAACGCGTTTCGCACCGCCACCCGCTCTCCTCCTTCCTCTAGAAACGCCAGCGCAACAACCTAAGTTTCCAAGTGAAGCGCCATTTTCTAGAATTAAACTATGGATTGGATTCAAACGTGCCATTCCGCAGCCGAAAAGGACCGCCTGTTGGATCCAATCCAATCCACCAGACGCGCCATGCGAAGCCGTATGATCGCTCCAAACTTCTCAACTCCCGTCGCGTTCGGACGAAATGCTCGGTGGGCGGATGATTGACAGGAGCGTGTCGTCATTTTGACGTCACCAAAAACGGGGCGGCGCCCCGCGGCTGGCGACGTCGGCGCGGAGTAGGCCAATCGCGCGCGCCGGTAACCGAACGAACGCGCCGAACAACCATCTCCGATCGCACCCCTGCTGGCACAGCTTGTGAAATGGCTGAACTCGTAGACGTCGATCGTTGGGACACATCCGCAGGTGTGGCGCCGCTGACGTCGATGTCGAGTTTGCTCGGAAATGGCGACTCACTGGGCCTTCTTAACATATATAAGTTAATAACACTTCGACAAGCAATAGAGGCTCATTGCTTGATCCACAGGAAACCTAACCTTAGCTTTTGTTCAGTTGCACGGCCTCATGCTGTTTATGAACTCCGACATGTCTCTCGCAAAACTCCTGAGGTTAGAACCAACTATGGGCTTCGGACCTTTGAACATACCATTGTAACTTTCTTTAATGACAACAAAGATATCGAAACGCTAATACACGAGTTCCCAAGTAAGATACCTTAAAAAAAAAGAGTTATGGATCTGTTACCTAGGTCATAACACACAACTTATACCTACTGTAGTCTTAATGTGGCAGATTATTTACAACATTGCTAGATAACGGTGGTTTACTTATTTGTTGATTTTTGTGTGCTCTCTTTCCTGTTTCTTTTCACAGCTGTAATTACAAAAAGTACAATATCAAAACATTTATATACTTTACAGAATCGTGGACTCAGTGGCTATGGTGTTAGGCTGCTGAGCACGAGGCCGCGGGATCGAATCCCGGCCACGGCGGCCGCATTTCGATGGGGGCGAAATGCGAAAACACCCGTGTGCTTAGATTTAGGTGCATGCTAAAGAACCCCAGGTGTTCAAAATTTCCGGAGTCCTCTACTACGGCGTGCCTCATAATCAGAAAGTTGTTTTGGCACGTAAAACCCCATAATTTAAAAAAAAAGGAATTGTGGATGTTCTTTTTTTGTGCGATTTTAATGTTACTTTAGAAGAAAGCTTGTTGTATCAAATGCACTGTTTGTCAACCCGAGGAGGATAGGCCTCGTCAGGCATATACAGTCTTTAGCCTCCCTCCTGACGTGGCGATGTATGTTTGGATGCTGTACATAACACTGAAAAAGAGAATAAATTGTCTTCTTCTTCTTCAAAAATATATGCGGCGTCGTCGAAGCCATCGCTGAGGAAAAGGGTGCAAAAGTCTACCAATGCGCCAAGCGATGAAGAGCCTGCAGACGAACTGAGAAAGGCGACAGTGGGGAAGCGTTGGACCGTCGTGGAGCGGTCGCTCCCAGGTTACGCCGGGGATGCCTGCCGCGAACTTCGATCGATGCGATAAGGTCGATAAGATCGATGCGATAGGGTCGGTTAACACTTGCCGAAATTCCGTCGGACAAAGTTGTGCTGAAGAAAATTGGCGACTCTTTTCACTCAGTATCTCGCGAATTCGTGTTAAATAAAGGTTTTTACTTTGCTGGACATGCTTATAACCTGCTCACTAGGAGCGTATGCGGTGTGCTCGATCTTTACAACGAAGTTTCCCGTATAACGAAGCATTTGGAAGGAACGCTTCGTTATAAACGCGTTTCACTGTAACACCTATGCTTAGCCAGCACTTGATATTTTTTTTTCGCGAATGTGAGTTTTGCAAACTTCACTCAAGCGACTTAATAACTACACGAGGAATATTATTAGATGCGCAGGTTTAATCCGCTGTGAGCGCTCATGCAGCTTAGGCGCTGTCTACAAAACTGCGATATCGTAACTATATTTTGCGACGAACCTGTTGATGCGTCTATAGAAGTGTTGGAAAACGTTGTACGCACGTTTTTCCAGCGTCTTCGGACATCAAGATGTTTCGTCTAGTTTAAATTTGGAGGGAATTAAGGGCCTGTTTACGGGGGATGTGCGAGCAAAGTTGAAGAGTGTGCGAGTTATTATGGTCTTTCGAAAAGCAAAGTACTATAATACTAGCGCTCGAAAGGAACAACTTCTCTGAAGATTGGTTGCGAGTCTGCCAGGTAGCACAAGTTTTGCAGTGTTCGTTATTCTTTCTTTCTTTTTTTTTTTAGATGCACGTTTTTAAACTTGCCTCATGTGTTGCCGATTTATACAGTTTTTGTACTCCCTCTCACAAGTCGTTTGCAGCAGTGCCAAAGGTACGAGGCGCACACAGGTCGTCACACAGGTTCCTTGCGCAGCGGAATGTAGTTCCGCGCGTAACTGCCTGATTATTGGCGGGCGTGAAGAGTTTTAAAATTTTTGCTTGGTACACGATACGTTGCAGCGTTACGTGACATCTTAGGACCTTTGCGCAGCATGCACTTCGTATACCGCGAAGGACAGTGGCGGTGATCACACGACACGGCGCGGATGAACACATTTCGAAGGGCATTCGGCCTTCCTATTGGCTGAAGGAGACCTGCAGCTTCCACAGTGCTGCAACCGACTTGTGAGATGGAGTACAGAGTTTGTTATGTACGCGCGCTACTAAAAATTTTTGGTGTTTTCCCGACTTCGTGCGTCACTGCAGTTTCAGGTTTCTTTTTTCATTAAGCGCGACAAATTGCATTCAAATTGTTTCGGCACTTTCCTAATGGTACAGCATATCTGCGTCTCATGTACGTTCGCGTAGCGGTGGTCTGAGCGAAAGCTCCTTATTACGGTTCTGCTCACAGTAGCTCCGCAGGGCATCGTAAGATGGCCGGCAGATAAGCAGGTATACGACGCCGTGAACTCGCGCACGGCATTAAAATGCGGTGTGCGTCCGTGTACGTCGCTTCGGCGAAGGACGCACTTTTCCTGAAAATTCGTTCACATTTTAAACGATCTTTTCCTTGTTCTTCTTAATCGAAACGAGACAAGTTGCCACAAAACGCGAGAGCGCGATTAACAAATTACGTGTGAACGTGTCGTCGCAAGATGTCGCCATCAGCGCTGCGTTTACCGTCGCCCCGTTAGCGTTACCGGGAGCCGGTGCCCGCACATCTACTGTTTTTGACAGGATACTGGGACTTAAACGCAAAGAACCACGCTGGTATAGCGACGCCTGGTGCGGGTTTTTCTACTCGGGATGGACGGGAATGCATGCTTTTTTTCATGCTTACGTTAAAGACGAGGTCTTGGCGACTTAGCCCTATATTTCTGAAGTGGGTACATGTGTTTGCTGACTCTGTCGTGGGCCGATTCCGTAGATACTGCAGTCTAAACATAAGTGTCACTGGGTATATGCGCCCCTGGGGCCACTGGGTATGTTATGACTGTGATGATGGTGACGATGATGACAGTAACTGGTTGTAATAATTATTATTATGGGCGATGGTGGTAACTGTTGACAAAAAAAAATGGAAGCCGATTTAGCCTTTATCTGACGTCTATCAAACGTTGTCGCACCTGCGTGGCTGTCGCAACAAATTAATGGTTCGTACACCCCATTCTCAACCCCAGCTCGCCGAGGAAGGCTCTCATTCATAGACGTCAGCGAGAGGTTGAATGGGCCTCCAAATCTTTTGTCTCTGTTTCTGTTTAGTGACACTTGTTTACACGAGCGAGAGGAATAGCAGTAACTAAGGTGCTAAATTTTTTCCTCAATTGCAACCGTACGATGAAACGGACAGTGAAGCTAGGGAAAGCGTAGGGGAGATGAGCTGATCTAAATGAAGTGTCAAAATAACGAGGAAAACTGAAATGAAAGTGAACGAAAAAGACAACTCGTCGCCCGTGGGAGTCGAACCCACATCAAAAGCGTTTGGTGCTCTCCCATTCAATTAGCGACCGCGGCGGCCGTGCTCCCGTCCACTTCATTGGTTATTTGTTCTACGTGTACCACATTAGCTCTGGGAGTGTTAGCCAGCGCCACTTTCTACACTGGCGGCGGTTGTGGAGCGTCCTTTCAACCTTAGGAGCTTTCAAGCTTATGAGCAGGCAGCTGGCCAATAAATACTCGTGTGCTACCTCATGTCATCAAGACCGTACACATCGAGTCCCTCGCATATGCAATGAACGAAAAGATCAAGGGATCCGAACGGCTCAATTCATTTGGTGGAGTTCACGGAGCACACGTGCTGAGTAAAAAAAAAAAGGAGAAAAAAGTACAGGTGGGGTGAAAGAGAGCTTGTTTGTTAGTTGGAGCTGTTGAAAGTGTTACAATAGTTACAATTGTTTGTAACTACAGCCATAGTGTTAGCTAAAAGAAGCCATCGAAAGCATTGGGGAAATTAGCGACAGCCACGTGCATTGTTCGCGTTTTGTATTGTCCCACGTCAGTACGCTCAGATTTAGGTACGAGGAGTCTGCTCTTTTTTTTTTTTTTCTCGGCTTGCCCACTTGCGCAGGGCCCAAGCGTCGCAGCGTCCCCGCGGCCACCTTCGGCTGTCCCGTGTGCGGCGTGACGCTCCGGCAGCAAGAGCTGCAGCAGCACTGGCAGCTCGAGGTGGACAGGCTGCAGGGAATCGCCAGGTATATACCCACGTTTAGTCTTGTCGCACACGTCCCCCCACGCTGGTGTCGCGCCGGTCGCCGGAACGAGTATAGCTTTAATCAGAGCGCTCAGAGATCGCTGCGCTAAGCCAACGAGTGGTTGTCCGAATCCGCGGCCCATACGGTGGCGCCCTCTGAATTTAAAACGCGGATCTTAAAGGCTATGCTTTTGTACGTTGAACGCGCCGGACGCGACTGCGACAGCCGGGAGCACGTCATAGACGTGGGGTTTTTGGACAGCATGCACCTATCGGGAAGCTTTTTTTACGTAAGCATTTGATGACGACGGGGCCAGGGGAGGGTGGCCAGGGCTGCTTCGCAGTTAAGTGCCGTCGGAGGCGCAAAACGGGCCCCTTTCGCTCGTGCAGCCGTTGTCGAAAGTAAGGCGGGCTTCTAGGACGTGTCGGTAAGAGACACTTGTTGCTCGCACCTCGGAAGTGGATGGTGCGCACCACACGAAGCCATTGCGTGAATGACCACGCAGCCGTGTTTTTATCGCGTGTAGTCGGCCTCCCGCACACCTTGAAAGCTCTGCCGAGAAGGAGTCGTGCTCTTGTCTCCACACTCCAGAGCTCTCTAAGCGCCAATAGGTGTTTCCACGGGTGCGACGCAGCCAGGACTCGGAAACGCTCGCGCACCTCGGGATTTAGTTTCTTTAAAAGTGCGCGTGATAAGTAAATTAGTCCGTGTCCGGTATACCTCGGCGAAAATTTTATAAGGGCCTTCCACTTCGCATGCTGCCGTTGCTTTAAAGACGTGGCTCTCTGGCGTGCCAGTGGTCCTCGAACGTGGCACCCGCAACGGCGTTGGGGGTAGACACGCGTGGGATTGAACTGAGATAACCGTTTTCTTTTTAGAGTTAAGGCAATGAAATCCTGCGTACTTTATACCTTCTCCTTTTCTTTCTTTTCCGTTCCCTTTTTTTTTTTTTGTCGGACGGAGAGATTTACACAACAGACAAGGGCGCTTTTCCGTACTAGATTGGCTTAATGGTGGAATTTTTTGTAGATATCAGGACACGTGTCCCCGCAGAGTGATGGCACGAGGTTTTGTCGTAGAGAGCTCGCGGTGTGTGCATTAAAGAAAAATAATAAGAAAAGGTTGTTCAAGGGCGGGAAAATCTAAACCTTAAAACGCTGCGGTGTTCTTTTCTTGCAGGAATGTGGCGAGGAGGCACCGTTCCGACTCGACACCGGCTGGCAGCTCCAACAGAACGAACCCTCGTCGGGAGGTACGCATCATCTGCTTAATATGACGGGCCGGGTGGCGCTCAAGACATCTCAGTGGAGTGGGGGGCCCTAAAGTAGGCGGTAAACCTGTGCAGAAGTGCGCAGCCTTTCAAGTAGCCCGCACCCCAGGTGCCGCGTCATTTGTCTGTTTCACAAACACCTACTGCTGGCTCGCTGTTGCTTCTTCATCGTCATCATTATCGGCCTGTATATATGAGTTTATGTTCACTGCAGGGCGAAGGCTTCTCGCAGTGGTCGTAATTTAAAGGAACACTAAAGAGATTCACTAAATCAGCTCATACTGATAATGCTTATTTAGAAAACTCAGTCTTCGTTAATTTGTGTAAACAAGTTGTTTATCAGAATAAAAAGATGAGTTAAGCTTTTTTTTTCTTTATTTTCGAATTTCGCGCCAGAACCCCAGCGTCAGTACGTCAGCGTGATGTCACTGACTTCGAAATAGGTTTTCGTCTTTAAAGCCGGTTGCAGCACAGCACATGTTCCAAGTTTTCCGAATGCAGTTATTGGCTCTTTTTAAAATCTTTAGCGATAAAATATTAACCAAGTCCGGGAAGACGCCGTCAGACTCCATGACCTCACGGTGGGCTGATGCTCATTGTACACCTGGTTAGTTCAAAAGGCGTTTGTTGTCCCGGATTTGAATCACGGACCTGGACGAATTTTTTTTCTTCAACTGCGAGGCTTTCTTTCCGACAAACCTCGGAAGGGTTTCCTTTCTAGCTTCATGCTACAATAGAATGGATGACGGTGTTTTTTTCCCTTCCATCTCTTATTAGTATTGTGCGGTAATTAACACCGTCAGCCGTCAAGAGTACTTTGGGCATGAGTACTCTGTCCCGTCGGGATTCGTCCCTATCGTAGGGCGCCCGCAGAAAGTTAATCCGCTTTCTAGGGAACGAAACTGCGCGCGACTTTTATGCGTCAGCCACATAATGACGGGAAGGCGTGTCGACGTGAAAGTTACCAGGAACGTTCAGCAGGCCTTGTGTCGATGCTTTTGGGGAACTGGCAGGCGTAGCGACAACCCGCGGAAAGCTTTTTCAAAGTTTCTGACTGTCAAGCACAATGATGATGATCTCTAATGACACCCTCTTTGAAACGGGGCGACGACAAATAGTCACCTAGCCTGCTTGTACAAATCGGGTTCTACCCCGTCTAGTTGCAGTCTAGCATATTGCCTATCCCTATTTTCTCATCGACCATTTATCTCTATATTTTTACAGCTACCCGTGCCTCCAATGACCCCTGTTCCTTCGATCTCTTCCCCGCTTTTTCTTTAAGGCGAATTAGTATCATTAGCCTACTTCAGCCACTTTGAATCTATGCAGCCTCTTTAACGCCGCTCTTCAATGAAAAAGGAAATCCTTGATTTTTTTTTTTGGCATTCGACGGAGTGGAACCCGCGTCACACGTGTTCTTCAAGAAGCCCGGCGCTTAAGTACGTATGCCCGTGGGCAGCCAGGGATTGATTTTAGGTTTTTGGCCACGCACCGGTGCGCCACGCATCTCTGAGGCCACGCAAAAAAGCGGAACTTCGTGGGCTCACCGCTAGATGTTGCACCGTGACCAAACTGAAAAAACAGCGGCTAAAGCGCGCGAGTATCTGTACTTGAAAAGCGGGGACACAGAATAGAGAAAGAGGTCAAGAAATTTGGCAGTCAAGTAATTAAAAGTATACATAGGCAACTAGTGAGTCATCAGAAAGAACGAGAAACAAAGACAGTTAATTGGATGCAAGGAATAGAAGCAAAAAGGACCGTGGAGGTTTACAAGAATGAGAAGAAAGAAATTAGAAGTGAAAATCTGTACGATAACGCAAACGGCAGTGCCTTGCTATCTGTGGCTCGAACCGGTTGCCTAAGGACAAAAACATACCAGAACAAATATTCGCAACAAGATTAAGCATCTGTATGATGCAGCAAAAATCCGAAGACCGCTCAGCACATCCTAATGGAATGTGGAAAGATTTACCCAGAGAGAACCGTAGGTAACTTACACCTTCCAGAAGTATCATCATCATCAGCCTGGTTACGCCCACTGAAGGGTAAAGGCTTCTCCCATACTTCTCCAACTACCCCGGTCATGTACTAATTATGGCCATGTCGTCTCTGCAAACTTTCTAATCTCATCCGCCCACCTAACTTTCTGCCGCCCCCTCCTATGCTTCCCTTCCCTTGGAATTCCGTCCGTAATCCTTAATGACCATAAGTTATCTTCCCTCCTCATTACATGTCCTGCCCATGCCCATTTCTTTTTCTTGATTTCAACTAAGATGTCATTCACTCGCGTTTGTTCCCTCACCCAATCTGCTCTCTTATCCCTTAACGTTACACCCATCATTCTTTCATAGCTCGTTGCGTCGTCCTCAACCCTTTTC
This sequence comes from Dermacentor albipictus, assembly GCF_038994185.2. Taxonomy (NCBI): domain Eukaryota; kingdom Metazoa; phylum Arthropoda; class Arachnida; order Ixodida; family Ixodidae; genus Dermacentor; species Dermacentor albipictus. The sequence goes on along the minus strand of NC_091829.1, from coordinate 66,381,970 downwards.
GTAAGCCTCCAGGTTTCTGCCCCGTAGATGAGTACTGGTAAGACACAGCTATTGTACACTTTTCTCTTGAGGGATAATGGCAACCTGCTGTTCATGATCTGAGAATGCGTGCCAAACGCACCCCAGCCCATTCTTATTCTTCTGATTATGTCCGTCTCATGATCCGGATCCGCGATCACTACCTGCCCTAAGTAGATGTATTCCCTTACCACTTCCAGTGCCTCGCTACTTATAATAAACTGCTGTTCTCTACTGAGACTGTTGAAAATTACTTTAGTTTTCTGCAGATTAATTTTTAGACCCACCCTTCTGCTTTGCCTCTTCAGGTCAGTGAGCATGCATTGCAATTGGTCCCCTGAGTTACTAAGCTAGGCAATATCATCAGCGAATCGCAAGTTACTACGGTATTCTCCATTAACTCTTATCCCCAATTATTCCCAATCCTGGTCTCTGAATACAGTGGTAAACACGCTGTGAATAGCATTGGAGAGATTGTTTCTCCCTGTCTGACGCCTTTCTTTATTGGGATTTTGTTGCTTTATTTATGGAGGACTACGGTGGCTGTGGAGCCTCTGTAGATATCTTTCAGTATTTTTACATACCGCTCGTCTACACCCTGATTCCGTAATGCCTCCATGACTGTTCAGGTTTCGACAGAATCAAACGCTTTCTCGTAATCAATGAAAGCTATATGCATGGGTTGGTTATATTCCGCACATTTCTCTATCACCTGATTGATAGTGTGAATGTGGTCTATTGTTGAGTAGCCTTTACGGAATCCTGCCTGGCCTTTTGCTTGACAGAAATCTAAGGTGCTCCTGATTCCATTTGCGATTACCTTAGTAAATAGTTTGTAGGCAACGGGCAGTAAGCTGATTGGTCTATAATTTTTCAAGTCTTTGGCGTCCCCTTTCTTATGGATTAGGATTATATTAGCGTTCTTCCAAGATTCCGGTACGCTCGAGGTCATGAGGCATTGCGTATACAGGGTGGCCAGTTTCTCTAGAACAATCTGCCCACCATCCTTCAACAAATCTGCTGTTACCTCATCCTCCCCAGCTGCCTTCCCGCTGTGCATAGCTCCCAAAGCTTTCTTTACTTCTTCCGGCGTTACTTGTGGGATTTCCAATTCCTCTAGACTATTCTATCTTCCATTATCGTTGTGGGTGCCACTGGTACTGTATAATTCTCCATAGAACTCCTCCACCACTTCAACTATCTCATCCATATTAGTAATGATATTGCCGGCTTTGTCTCTTAACGCGTACATCTGATTCTTGCCTATTCCTATAGTTTCTTCTTCGCTGCTTTTAGGCTTCGTCCGTTCCTGAGTGCATGTTTGATTCTAGCCATATTATACTTCCTTATGTCAGCTGTCTTACGCTTGTTGATTAACTTTGAAGGTTCTGCCAGTTCTATTCTAGCTGTATGGTTAGAGGCTTTCATACATTGGCATTTCTTGATCAGATCTTTCGTCTCCTGTGATAGCTTACTGGTATCCTGTCTAACGGAGTTACCACCGACTTCTATTGCACAGTCCTTAATCATGCCCACAATATTGTCGTTCATTGCTTCAACACTAAGGTTCTCTTTCTGAGTTAAAGCCGAATACCTGTTCTGTAGCTTGATCTGGAATTGCTCTATTTTCCCTCTTACCGCTAACTCATTGATCGGCTTCTTATGTACCAGTTTCTTCCGTTCCCTCCTCAGGTCTAGGCTAATACGAGTTCTTACCATCCTATGGTCGCTGCAGCGCACCTTGCCGAGCACGTTCACATCTTGTATGATGCCAGGGTTAGCGTGGAGTATAAAGTGTATTTAATTTCTAGTCTCGCCGTTAGGGCTCCTCCACGTCCACTTTCGGCTATACCGCTTGCGGAAGAAGGTATTCATTATCTGCATAATATTCTATTTCGCAAAGTCTACTAATAGCTCTCCCCTGCTATTCCTTGTGCCTATGCCATATTCCCCCGCTGGCTTGTCTCCAGCCTGCTTCTTGCCTACCTTGGCATTGAAGTCGCCCATCCAGAAGCGCTTGGGTTTAAAGTAGATGGAAGGATAAACCGGTCAGCAGTCGCGATAAGTATTGGTGGGGATAAAAAGCAGGGAAGAAATTGATACGACCAGATCTATTGCAGTCATGGCTAACCCGCCGCGGTTGCTCAGTGGCTATGGTGTTAGGCTGCTGAGCACGAGGTCGCGGGATCGAATCCCGGCCACGGCGGCCGCATTTCGATGGGGGCGAAATGCGAAAACACCCGTGTACTTAGATTTAGGTGCACGTCAAAGAACCCCAGGTGGTCGAAATTTCCGGAGTCCTCCACTACGGCGTGCCTCATAATCTGAAAGTGGTTTTGGCACGTAAAACCCCATAATCTAGCAGTCATGGCTAGCGGTACAAGGTAGATTTTGAAGGGGGGGGGGGAAGCTTAATATGTCCGCAAGAATGCTAGATAAAAAAATATGCATGTGTAGCATACCTTATTAAATCAGGCAGTCTAAGTGACTGTTTTTCACCGTCCCGTTTCAAGGGTGACAGTGGCAGTGACAAGAACTTTCTTAGAGTGGTGATACGATTAAATCATCATCATCATCATACATACGCGACGCATTTCGGTGGTGGCAATACGGTGTGTCGCTATACATTGCTTGAATGATAATCGCATGAACGTCGACAGTATTATCGCGAGATGGGATCATTCTGCCGAATTCTTTTTTCACCAAAACTCTATATGTCTCTTAGCACTCCCATTGCTTTTGTACCTCAGCGCTTATGGAATGTGGACGTTACCCGTGGTCCTGTCTGGTTGAACAACAGATAACTTATCTCGTGGCGCCATCATTAACGCCGAGTTCAACCAGAATGATCAAACTTCTGGACGATTCTTCGGCAAGCCCCCGCGCTCGAGGCCTGGGAGTGTGCGATCAAGACGGATGACCCATAATGCCAAGTCATGTTAGCAGAGCGGGCTAACGGCCTGGCGCTCACATGTCCTCTACACTAGCTTCTTCTGCCAGGGTCTCAACTATTAATTTAGTCTCGTTTAAAGTTCACTTCTCTCTCTCTGTCTCTCTTTCTCTGCTTATAGCTACTTAGCTACCTGCTCAAAGCTGTCATCATGCTTCACATCTTATGCATGGTGTCCTTATTTTTCGACGAGAAGAGTCATGAGCTGCAAGAACCTTTATAGCGTATTGCAGTTAAACAGTGCGTCATTAGGGTTCACTACTAGCGCCGTTGATACCGTTGACAGATAAGCAGAAGTTTAGAGCATTGCGGGAGCAAAAGCAGGGAAGGGATTGATAGCACCGGAGCCATTACAGGCACAGGTATCCGTACAATATAGAGATAGAGGTTTTTCACGAAGAAAGAACATATCAAGGAGGTTTAGGCAAAATTCGACACGGCAAAAAATGTGTATAATGCCCGATTAGGTCAAGCAGGCTACGTGGCTGCTTGTCGCCGCTCCTTTTATGTTAGAAACGAAATAAATAAAAGTAAATCAGTAAATCAACGGGGTGCCTGTAAAGATCATCACCATGCCGGTCCCATCTGGTGTCCGTGTATTCATTCCGTGGGTGATCGTATAACAAAAAAGCTAAATGTTTCTCTTAGGTGTTCCCTCTATGTTTGACACTCTTCTTTACGTATGCTTCCTTATGGTACATTCGGCTGGTTTCTACCGTGCTCTGTCTGGGATTGAGAACTTGAGATTCATGTGAACTCTTATAGAACATTCGGACCTATAAGAGTTCGCATGATTCTCAAGTTGCTCGTACACGTTCTTTTTTTCTTCTTGACCGTTCTGTTTCAATGCCGTTTGCGAAGCAGTCCCTGGAGCGGGTGCGCGCCAACCGCGACCAGCGGCGGCGGGGCACGGAGGTCCACTGTCCCGTGTGCCACATCGCCCTTCGTGGGTGTCCCGAACGCCTCGCCGAGCACGTCAACCGCTGCCTCGCCAGGGTGAGCGCATTCTCTGCACGCTTCGCGCGTGCTCAAACGTGACGTAAACCCGCCGTGGTTGCTCAGTGGCTATGGTGTTAGGCTGCTGCGCACGAGGTCGCGGTATCGAATCCCGGCCGCGGCGGCCGCATTTCGATGGGGGCGAAATGCGAAAACACCCCGTACCCGTACTTAGATTTAGGTGCGCGTTAAAGAACCCCAGGTGGTCGAAATTTTCGGAGTCCTCCACTACGGCGTGCCTCATAATCAGAAAGTTGGTTTGGCACGTAAAACCCCATGATGTAATTTTTTAAACGTGACGTATACCCGAAACCCTCAACTCGTTCGTGTCGTGCATAGGATATGCGGGTTTCGGGTACGGAAGGTGTACCTTTAAGGTATATAAAATTTGTTTTAAAATAAAAAGGATGACGGGCAAATGGCTGATCGCCCCGCAGTGACAAAAGTTCCTCAAATGCGAAGCTTAAACTTAAACTAAAGGAAGTGTATGTACGTCATAATAAACACGCGCAATATATTCATCATGCCCAACCAATCGAAACGAACAGCGTAAGTCGCGTGCATTTGCCTCGCGTCCCCTGCCGAAAATTGTTGATATATGGCGCAGCAGTTGGTGTGGGAACTGACTTCACGAGCGAAATGAAATATCAAATGCTATGATTTCGGCGCTTCCACTGACGCTGGAGGCATCGTCGAGTGCTACAGTAAGCAAACATGAAATTTCCTAGGGCACGTTGCCGGGCTAGTTTGCGAATTTGCGAATGTATTGCGTTTAAATAGTGAGATTGGAGTGGAGCGGTGCAAGAAATGCAAGAAACCACTAACAGGTGGCAAACGGCAAAACTTTTCCTTTCCTTGCTTCCGTAAGAGAATGAGAAAATTTTTTTTTGAAAGCTTCATAAGCTAAACTAGCTTTTTTGAGTTGACCACAGCTAGCATAATGTCACATGTGACATTATGATTTACTGCTCCGTGCCGTAATGAAAGGCAGAGGACCTGACAAAAGTTTTCACAAATAATTCTTGCGCCCAATGTGTGCAAGAAATAGATTAATTCCGTTTCGAGGAAAGATTACCATACTTTTCTTTTGTATTGTTAAACGTCTAGGTAAGTTGAAAGCTTGCTAGAGGTACCGTAGTGCTTTAACACCTGCTGCACTGCAGGCCTTGTGTCACGGAACTCTTTCCAAACTGCGGAGTTAGCTTTCCTGGGTGATACGGCGGCAGCATAACGGTGGTGAGAAAGATGCCTACACAGTGAAGCTGTATGCGTAATTCTCTTGACGCACTCACGGGTATCTTTTAAGAGTTAAAATAAATGGTAATCGTTCGGCCCTCGAACGTGGTTTCCAGTTTCCAAAAGGTTCAGAAACGAACTTTACAAATTAAACGACGAAACTGTTGTGAAGTTTACGAACTCTATAAACACTGTTACTGAATGTGGCAGACCTGTGCGGTTTGTTACTGCGTGAAAAGGGCAACAGGAGCGGCTATTTAACGCTGTTTTAGAGAGCAGCTGACTACACGCACCGACACTTTTTAGGTTCGGACAGTGAAATTTTGGAGCCAAGTGAGCGATCGAAGCCTTGTGACATCACTGTCACTGTGTTCGCAGAAATCATCAACCATGCAAGCAGTTCGCCGCAGCACAACAGCCTCCGTTCTAATTACGATGCCGCCCCGGTCAACCGTAGAGTAGCAGGCGAACAGGTCATAAAAGCGACACCAACGGCCAACGGTTGAACGAGAGTGGGCGAAGGCGACTCCCATAGTGTGCAGGTCTGGAGTTCCAGTAGGTCGTGCTACGAACACACCAACTTTCAGTCGCGTCGTCCATTTGTCTCTGGGTCTTCGGATTACGTCGGTAATCATGTCTTCGCTATCGATGAGCTGGATTGCTAGAGTAATGAAGCTCATTAACTGCGTGCCGCGGTCTCAAGGTCCATCCCGCGCGTCTCGCAATGCCTGCCGGTATTGCACTCCGGCGCAACGACTTGCAACTTGCTTCGCCGGTCAAGTAATCAAGTCGAGACAAGACTTGAGGCAGTAAACAATCATGGCGGAGTGCACCGAGTGCGCAAGTGATGTCAGCGATGAATCTGCAGACTCTCTCTCAGAACTAGATGAGGTAAGACCCCGTTAAAAGATCGGCGACCTTCGTACCCTGCGCTTTGTCGCTCTCGTGCATTTGTTTTGCGGTCCTCGTGGGCGGAGAGTACGTCTTAGCTTGTGAGACGCGTCCAGCTGACTTCCCCAGACTCGTCGATTGTTAACGCCATTTTGTACGAGTCAGAATATCCACATGTAGGGACGAAGTAGAGGCATTTACTGGTGGTGTCGAACAGAGCGGCTGCAGTATATGTCCTATCTGCGTTCCTGTAACATTTTGTCGGTGTGCCGGCGCGCTTCATGGTTAGTTCAACAGGAACTTTTAAACATCTAGCCCGACTCGCCATCTTGCTACTGGTGGTGGCGTTTGAAACGAGTGACGTTAAGTCTATCCGCGCGTCAGTTATACAAAAGTGCAGCGTAATTGTCCGTGCCAGGTAGCCGGCGTAACTGGATGCTCGCGTTTGAAAACGTACGAAGCGTTTCTCGTTCCTCTCATTGATATTACCCCTTCGCCTAATATCGTCTGCCACTCCACTGCATTGTAATGGTCTATCGGAAAGGTACGAATGGGTGTCAGGCGGCGCACTTTCGATCGCGATCGAGCCCGATCGAGATCGAATTTCTTGATGGCAATTGGCTCCTTTGTGTAAGCTGCGGGAGGGAGCCACTCGCGGTCAATAATTTAGATCCGGGTCGGGCTCAATCGTTAGCGACCGAATGTAGCCGTGTGACACTGGTATAAAGGACGACCTAGTGGTACCCTCCGATCTTCTGTGGAAGTTGTTCGAACTACGTCTGTTCATATGCTTGTCGTCAGCAGAATGCCGTCAGTGCCATTTCGTCACTGCCTGCCTTGTACGTTTGTGCGTGTGCGTGCGCGCGTCTGTGTCGCATCACGTGACATCTATGCGTATTTCCCGGCCGGCAGCAAGAGGACTTCGACCTGATGGACGAGGACGACGACGTGGACGTGGACGGTCTCGGCGTGGGTGAGTCCTTCGACGAGTACGAGTGGGCCGGCCAGAGCCGCCTCAGGGCCACATCGCTGCTCGAGGGCGGGTTCCGCGCCGCCGGCTGGGTCACGGCCGGCGTCAGCGGCGGCAGCAGTAGCAGCAGCAACGCCACCGCAGCCGCCACCGCCTGCCGTGCTACGAACGACGAGGACGACGTGGACTTGGACGTAGACGGCGACTCCTACGGCAGAGCGCAGTATCCTTGTCGTGCAACATGTGTTAATCCGGGTACGAGAAGCGGGCGGCACGTACTCTCAATAGATAGTTTCAGCTTGTCCGCATTATATTATGGCAGGTGCGAAATAGATGGTTTCCGGAGACGCGGACGGAGTGGCAATGCTGGTAACGCCATCTTGTGGCCCAGAGTTTAATGAGAGAGGAAACCATTATCGTAGTGACCAACTATGTTGTACTCAGCTTCTGATGTATGATAGCAGGCAGCAATATAATCATTAGCATGCAGCCTTTCTTATTTTGTTCTGTTGACAAGAACAACCGCATGCAAAAACGTATCAAACAGGTTGTGGTTGGACAAAGCATCATAAGATGACGGTACTGTCTCTCTTGTCTCTGGCAACACAGCTTATATTCTATAGAGATACCACGTATACGTACAAGCTAGATTTTGCTTTCTATTAGAACATTTCAGCCTGTCTGTAAGGGTATCACCGTTTTCACATCACTGGAATACCAGAGACATAGATATGAGCAGCAGCAAGGGGCGGGCCATCTAGTGACACCAAGTGCAACCAGATCGTACAAAATCATTATTACAGTGGCAGGCTGTGTGCTGCTCACTGGTTGGCTTAAAAGCATTGGCCATAGCAAAATCATTATAGTCATTTATTCTTTTTCATTCTCGGCGAGAACAGCACAAAACAAGGCATTTCCTATTAGGGGATGCTACAGTGTTTACATGGGGCACATCTGCTTTTCTCCAAAACATGCCAGAACCAGTTTCCAGCGATTGCATTCTGCCAGTGAGTGGAGCAAAAACATGCCGCAGCAGCCATCTCACTCTACCTCTCTCCCTCAATTAAATATGCCAGTGTTTGCTCTCTCCTGTCTCATTATTGGGAGTCGCCTTTCTAGCGCATTATCGGTTTTACATGGATGCAGCGAGCTAGAAATGCAATGCAACATGCCACTTGTCGCGTTCATGTAAATGCCGTGATAGATTCCAGCATTGCATTGGATCCGGGTGCCTTTTCTTCCCTTTCATTATGTTTGCTTTGCAATACTTTCGGGTTGCCCTTGACTTTGGCCAAGGTTTTCGGAGGCAGACCTCATTCGCCTGGAAAGCAGCGAGCCTTCCGAAGAACGGGAGAGGAGGCTACTGCAACAGGCTGTGCTCTCGTGAGTTTTACCACCTTTGCTTTATTTTCTTTTTCTATTTTCCTTTTTACTGTCCCATGAGTGTTCTTCACAGGTGTGACAGAAAGCTGCTTAGGAACTTTTGAAGAATCTAATAGCAAGAAAGTTAGGAAGGAGTAGACAACATGGTAGAGTGCAGTTGATTTGCTTGATACGGCAACCCCATATGAGCATGGAGTTTGTGACTCACTAAAAATTTGAAGCTGTAATGTACAATCATTGTATTCTGCCAATACTAATCTCTATAGCTTAAGCTTGAAGGCTAAATAAGGAAATAAGGATCCTGGAAGGAGACCGCAGGGCATACAAGAGAAAGCATAGTGACATCAAGTAATCAAGATATATCAGTATGAATAAGGGATGACGTGTGTAGACGGTGCTGTAGCTGAGATAAAAAACTCTACCAGAGTAAATTTCCCAACCAAAGAAAAGCCACTGTTACGATGAGAGGGGACTTTACAGTGTAGAAAAGAGGTAAAAAGAAAATCCAGATGGTGCTGCCACCTTGCAAGTACCTGCACCAGTTCCTAGTGGCATCATGGATATTGATTGTGCCTGCTTGGGCCTAGTTAACTTATTTTTCTTAGTGAAGATAGATTGCAGTGTATTCTAAGGGAGCCAGAAACTGAATTTAGCTAGTTTCTAGAACTTTTACTTAGCCACAATGCTCTAAGTACGAGAAAATAATTTCAAATCTATGACGTCACACTGACACATACAGGGGCTGTCATTTTGTAGCGAGAGTGAAGAACAGGAAGTTTGGACTTTATTTTCTCATCTAGTAATCAACCTGTTATTGTGCAATTAATGTTCGAATGCTACTGAGTTTTGAAAGAATGTGTTACCAATCTCAGCTGATTTAGTATTTCTCTGGAAAAATGAAGCTGGGCAGGTCATGTGACGAGATAATCATTTGTCTGTTAGAGTGACAGTATGGCTGCCAACAGAGAAATGCAGTTGTGAAGGAGGTCGTGAAGTAATGAGGTTAAATAATGTAAAGCTTAAGGGCGCACCAAACAGGAATAATTGAATAAGGTGAATTTCCAAATTATTCTTTGACACCAAAAAAGAGTTAGTCTTACTGTGCGCAGAGATGTGCTGTGGTAAGGAAAAGACTCTTTTAAGTACATAAGGACATGGACATGCCAGTGCATTGAAGCATAGGGTTTTTTGCAAAAATGACTCTAGCAGGAACTCTGGCACTAGTCTATATAGGAGCTGCAAGCATGGCAATTAAGCCAGCAAGGGAATGGTGTGTCATACAAGGACTTGCTTAAGCTTCGTCGTTGCGGCTTCAGATGGCCTTTTGATCTTGCAGAGTGATAATTTCCCACACAGTATTTTAAATTACAACAGCTTGTCATGATTGTGCATGTGTGCAGTGTTACTAGAAAGATTTAGCCTGTCCGTAAACATAATGCTATTTGCAGAATGCTGAGTTCTTGGAGAGGTGCACGGGAGCAGCAACTCTGGTAGTGACATCTGGTGATGCACTGTCTAACCAGAGCGCATGTATGTCTAGAAGTTTTCGAATAAAATAAAATTCTCTATTGCTTTCTGCATTTAGAAAAATATAATTGATATGAAATTTTGGCTGATAATGGCAGGTAAGGCATAGAAAATAGTCTCAAGGGTAAGCATGAAGATAAGACAAAGCCATATACTGAAGTGAATCCCATGTACTGTACTGAATCCTTGTAAGGATCGTTCAACTATTGCAGCACCGGAGTTTCCCTCTAGTAATTTTAGTATGAAACTCTATGTGTATAAGTACCCGCACCAGCTGCACGAATGCCATGGATTTTGAAAGGATCCGATGGGGACTAGTTAATAGTTTTTTTTTTTAAGTTAGGAATGCTGTTAGCTCTGGACAGTGATTTACCAGAGGTAAATAACAATGCATGTATAGAATGACAGTAGCAGCAATTATCATGTCAACTCAAAATGGTATGTCGTATCTGGTTGGATAACAACATGCATCAGAAAAATAAAGACGGCAAGCACCAAGAAAAGCTGTGACTACAACACTGAGGCACCAAAATACCAAGAGAGAGATAATGACAGCAGAACCAAGAATAAATTCATAATGTCATTTCTTATCTAAGCAAGCTGGAATGCCACTAATGTTATTGTTATAAATGCATTGACTGATGTGAATGATACAGCAGCATCAAAGAGGGGGCTCTGCTCATAACGTTAGAGAAAAGCTAGTCTCTAAACAATCAGTGCAGGCAGCAGGATTAGGGATAAATGTTCAATACCAGTGTCCCATCCAGTTGATAGTATGAAGGATAATGTAGAGATAGTTCAGCCTGTCGTGTTTAGTTCTAGGTTGTGAGGAAAGATCAACTGTTACCGTGAGCTAAGAAGGAAGATCAGAGTGACTGTATTTGTTTGAGCTGAACCTTGGGGTAAGACGATGGAGTCCTTTATATTAGTGTTATTGGTTGCCATGTACAGATCTCAGACAATGTTGGTGTACTCAGTAATTGGTCTAACTAGTGTTTTGTAAGCCAATCATTTTATTCTTGGCTTGTGGGAGTTGAGTCAGTTCTAAGGCCCCAAAGCATTCTGTTAGCCTTAGAGTCTACGTAATATGTTTGGTAATTTCATTGAACATCCAGAGTACAGACCTTAGTACTTGTGCTTGGAAGATGGTTTCTTTTTCAGTTTTTTTTTTCATTTTCTTTGATATTATTTCTTTAGTTCCTAATTATCTGTGCTGTAGGAGTAGTCTATGAAGGTATTATTTTGTGAAGCAATCAAAAACTGCTGTTTTAGTTGGATTGAGCTCCATTTGTCTGTCATTATGCCATTTAATAATCCTCCACAAGTTACAGCTTAAACTTCTTGGCCATTATTTGCTTCTCTCTTGTTATGAATGCACTTATCTAAACAGTTTGATTGGCATCTCTATGTCGTTTGGGAGGTCATTAATAAGCAGAAACAGTAAATGGGGCTGCAAACACTATTTTGAGGTACCAGAAATGATGCAAATGAAAACCAAGGGTTTTTATTCTCCACCTTGACGTATGTCCTGCTCACAAGTATGAAAAGAAAAAGAAAACTGTGTGTTCGACCATCATTCTTAAATATAAATTTCATTTGTACCAAGAATTCTTTTGCTAAACCTTGCGTAGTGTCTTGTCAAACCTTATCAATATTCATGGATAAATAAAACAGACTAGCCAAAATGTAAAAATTGAAGGAATGAAACTTGACTATTCAGTGGCCAAATGAGTCCTTTGTTTAAAGTGTACAGCAAGAACTCTTGGTTAAGCATGGATTAGATTGTCAAATACACAGTTGAAGTAATGCATGTCCTGCTTATAGCTAATTGCTTGGCAGATCTTCTCAGTATGCAATGATTCCAGCAGTTACTGTCTTGGTAATAATTCCTCTGTAGCGATAACAGACATCAAGTCCCTGTCTACGGAATGGCCTGTTTTCTCAAGGCTGAGATTGCTTGTGATTGGTGTATTTACACCAATAATTTTACAATTTTTCTTTTGGGTCACATGTGGAGTGAAATTGATTTGTTATAATAACACTTAGGCAACAAGTTTGCCTTTTGTGATGTTGTAATGACGTCACTCTAGGTGATTTTTTGACGCTTACAAATTCGCCATTGTAGGCTGCATCACAGTTTGTGCGAGGCTTTGCACACAACACCAGGGTAGTTCGATCTTTCAATGGGGTCCTTCACACCCACCATTTGAACATGTGAAACATGTGACTTGCTGGAAGGGACTGGTGCTGCCCAATTGTAAGCATTAAACTGTCCAAAGCATCGTTCACACTGCGTGCATAGGGAATAGCAGTGCTCTTGCTTTTCTTTGGCACTACCTGGTGGGTGTGCACTGAGGCATGACATTTTTTCTACCTTAGCAGTTGACACTTGCAGCCGTTACTGGTGAGGTTTGCAATTCAACTCTGCTTTACACCTGTAGGACTCGAACATAGGGTGGAAAGTGCAGTCAAATGTCGGTGACACAACTGAGCGTTTGTGGCCCTAGTATGGGTGTACAGATAGAAAAATTATGTGTATTTGGGAGGGGTCGAGCACGTCCCTTTAATTTGTTTTGCATCTACAAAGAAAAGGTTAGCTTAGACAAACCACTAGTTGCAGATCCTTGCTAAAAAAAGAAAAAGTTAGTCATGTGGGTTAAGCCATAACGTAAAGAAAGCAGATCCACGAACTGTTCAGAACGAGAGGCTTGCATAGTTCCAGCTGTATAACTGTTTCAGTTGAGTCCAGGAAAAGTATGATCTGGCTCCAACAGTAAGGCATCATCATGATGCAAATTATGGTCCATAAAGCTCCGAAGACGTGAAACTACTTGAACCGGTGCATCTGGAGGCGTACGTTCCTCCGATGTAAACAACACATGGTTGTTCACCATAGCCTTCATCCACTGTGCTTCGATGCGACCCTCATTACCGAATATGGCAAAATCAATATTATCGCCAATCATTGATGCAGCCCCGCCACATCTTGCATCACAATCAATTCTGTTGAGGGGGGGGGGGAGCACTTGCTTTGCATTGCAGACATTCGAATGTCCTCGATTCATTTTACAGTGAATAAAAAAGAAAGTACCACCCGATAGCTTACGAGGCACTATAACAACCTAGCACATATCTGCATGTGACGTTCCCACTTGCAACCTTGCTGTAGCATACCTCTATGCCCAATGTTTAGAGCTTGCGTATGATTGCTGTATCAATGCCAATAATTTTACTATTTTTCCTCTGCATCACACATAGAGCAATATTGATTTATAATGGATACAAATACAGCCGTTGGTCGATTTTTCAGATGTGGCAAAGAAAGTTTCTGCTGCTGTTACGTGAATATCGCTTAAATAAACTTCATAGACATTTCCATATGTCGGTGCCACAGACCATCCTTGCTGCTACTATGAGCAGTTTGCTTGTTCCCAGGGTCACCACAAAACAAAGTTAACGAATGTTTGATAAATAATCAGTATGTTGAATTATAACCACAGAGTCTTCAGCGTATTATAGCTTCCTTTCTTTGTTTCTTCCCCTCACCCCCATTTTTTCTTGCGTTGATTGTAGTACCTCGCACATTTTAAGGTTGACAGGTATGCAGCAGTAATTTGTGCTCGAATGCCCACGAGGTGTTGGCGCCTTCGCCGCGCACGCAAGTAAATCGGCACTTGCAAACGTCAGCGAAACGCACACGCCGTCTCTCTCTCTCTCTCTCTCTCAAGAAGTGTGGACAAAGACGAATGAACGAAAAAATGCAGAGGCCAAGAGCTGTGCTCTGGAGTCCGGCGTGGCGTAGCCCAGTGTGTTGTAAGCCGGGTTAGCGCAGCGTCCCTCTTCTAGCGCCACCCGGAAGGAAGGATGCCACTTTATAACAGAGCCCCTGGCGGCCGACCGTAGCGCCCTTCCGCCTCCCCCTCCCCCCTCGCAGCTTGGGCAAATGTTTGTCGAATCTGTCGCTACTGCGGCAACGAGAGTGCGGCACCCTCGAACACGCCGCCCCACGCACGTACGGAACCGTTCGCTGTGCGTGTGTGTTTGCCTCACCTTGCCTTTGTGTACGCAAGCAAGCGGCAGTGCAGTGTAGTGGTGACGACGCCTGGAGGACAGCCGTGGACGACAGCCCGCGAGACCGCTCCCCTCGATGCTCGGTGTTGTTGTTTTTTTTTTTCGAAAAAAAGGGGGGGGGGGGTGAGTCCGCTTTTATGTAAAGACAAGCTCCTTAATCCGAGGGGCGGGGAAAAGGGAGAAGAGGGCGCTGGGGATTTCATTCAACTGTTGCGACAGACCGCGCAGACGTGGTGTGCGCGGTGCCCTATGCCTCTCACTTTCTTCTCTTTTTTTTTCTCATTTCTCGCGAACATTTTCTTCGACTTATCGATGCAACAAACGGTTCAGGGCTTCCTTACCTTATTCTTTTTTCTTGATGTGTTTTATACACGAGAAAACAAAACGCTTGCAATTCGGTTCCCGAAACCGCCGACGCACCTGTGATTTATTGTTCCTCGACCACCACCTTTTCCTTTTTTTCACCCGCTAGATTGCGCCGCTTTAAATGTCTGTTAATTCCGCTTGAGCGAGAAAGAAAAAGAAAGAGAACCGAGGAGGGCGTCTAGCATTTCATGTAACTCCATTTTCACGGACACCGTGCAGTGCCGCAAGAACTGTGGATCGCATCAGCCAATCGGAACAGAGAGCAAGGAGAAGGGCGCCCCCCTTCATTGCACCATAAAAGCAGCTTACACGCTTGGGGGCCTATGTTTAACCCACAACAGTATAATCATCTATATATTGCGCGCCTTTCCCGTCTTCGACGCTGCGTGCCAGGCACTTCCAGGTTACGAACGGCAAGCGCATTGTCAGCTTGACATAGCATTCTCGACAGGAAAGTAGCGAGCGCAGAGTTTTCAAAAGAAAAAGGGAAACGCCAGCAACACAGGTGACGATGATTGCTGTCGGAGAAACTAAGGCCCAAAAGGTGTGAGGTGTCTTCAGAGTGCTGCCCACCGCAGATCGCGCTCAGCGCGACGTCGACCGCAACGGAATAATCTTCACGGAAGGATGAGTAACGCACAGTGGGCTAGGCCTTCTCCGAAACATGCATCCGGCTTTCGTTACCGGTTGGCTGACAAGCGAATGGCTCGCGCACGCTCGCAGCAGTCGAGCGCATGTTGAAACTGGTCTCAAGAACCGGCGTAAAGATAGGCCCCGGAGGGTGTGAAACTTCGGGTGTATAGTTCCAAGACGGACGCGAATCCAAACATGCGCATCGCTAGATACTGCATGGGACGGGGTGCTGGCGACTGTGAACCGGCGTGCGCTTTTAATGCTAAGTGTGCACCTCTCTCGGCGAACGAGTGCGTGTCAATGAATGACACGCACATTCCATATGCACATCGTAATATATGGCGTCAACTCTCAAAACGTGGGCGCTCCCTTCGGCCGTCGTCTATCGCCTTTACATTTCGTTCGAGGCTGAGAGCGGAGCGTTCTACGCCATAGTGAAAGTCGTTTGTTTTCGATGAGAGGGGGCGGGACTGTCACCAGCGCCTTCCCTGTCCAGTTCGGGTCAGTCACCTTGAAGACATACGGCCGACACCGCTTCCAGAAGTGGCTGGTCGTGCGGTGCTGCCGACCGAGGACTTCCGGTGTCGGTGTCCCGGCTACCGGAGTGTGGCCTTAGCTTCGGCGTGCGGCAACTGTTTTTTTTTTATTTCTTTACTCTGTTTCTTTCTCGCCGTCTCTCTCTCTTGCGTTTGGCGAGTTGTGCGCGCTCGCTTCTAGGAGTGTTTATGGTGGCCTGTGCTTCTGTGTCGCGTGCTCATGTGTGAGTGGCCGCACCCACGGAGGATGATGTTTTCGAGGGTTGGTTGTCGACTTAAGTGTCCCGACCTGCTGCCTGGTACTTGTTGCGATCGCTTTACACTCACCCCCCCCCCCCCCTTTCTTTCAACCCCTCCCGAAAATCGTGTTATTCTTTGTTCAGTTCGTACCTTAGCTTTTGTTGTCTTGTTCGATAACCTTTCCGAACATGTTCCAACCGCATTTGTTTCCAACCCAAACGAGCCCGAATGGAGGTAATGTGTTTGTGTAATATGCCGTCTGCTAGCAGGGAAAGAGAGATAAAAAACCTACACTCCCCCCCCTTTCTTTCAACCCCTCCCGAAAATCGTGTTATTCTTTGTTCAGTTCGTACCTTAGCTTTTGTTGTCTTGTTCGATAACCTTTCTGAACATTTTCCAACCGCATTTGTTTCCCAAACGAGCCCGAATGGAGGTAATGTGTTTGTGTAATATGCCGTCTGCTAGCAGGGAAAGAGAGATAAAAAACGCAGTTTCGCCCGTAAGGCGGAGCATCGACTGCGATGCGATAGCAAATTAGTAGACACTTATATACGAAGTAAGGATAGTAGATGTATTGGCTGTATCGAGTTGTAAACATTCGCTTGCTAACTATATTAACACGCACGTTGTCACACACGCACAGGTAAACATGAACACCTCTCACTCGATGGCCGCGGAAACCCGCTGTCAACACGCTAGAGGGAAGAAGTGCGGCAGCAGCGAGCGAATCGACCTTCGCGCTGTGTCTCGCTTCAACGCGAACTAAGCGTCGAAAGCGCAGCGCATACGAAGCTACGAGCATACGGCGCACTTGGTCCACATCGCATATCGCTTTCCAGATTTGGACGCCTGCGCGCCGCGCCGTACGGAGCAGCCGCCAAAGTAGGACCCCCCCCCCCCCTCGCCGGTGCCTCCCGCGCGACGGAAGACGGCGCGCTTTCTCCCCGCTTTCCTCTTTTGCGGGTGCGAGATTGAATTGCGATCGTCGCAACTTTTCACTCGCACATACAGCATACGGCGCTCGGCGTTATCGCCCTTGGACTTTATATGGAACATCATGGCGACGTCGGCAGCAAGAATGCGCCTGGAATGCCCACATGATTCCTATCGCAATAAAAACATGAGTTATGGATATTGCAGACGACGGCACCTTTAGTACGCGGCACATTTCCGGGGATTCGTATGAAAAAAATAAGCCAAGTTGTGCTTTACGTGCTAAAACCAGGGTATGATTATCAGGCACGTCGTGGTGTAGGCCTCCGGTTTAATTTTGGCCACCTCGAGTAGGACTCGGGCGTTTTTTGTGCATTTCGCCCCCGCCGAAATGCGACCGTAATATTGATCTCGCACCCTCGGGCTTAGCAGCGCAACGCCAAAGCCACGACGTCATCACGGTAGGTGACTGGTACATGTATTTCGACTCGAGCGGCGCTTCCGTGGTTCGTTGTGATCGGGCGTCTTCTTTAACGATGCGGCGTTGCTTTGCGACGTTTTTGATACGTCCTTCCTTGTTAGACACCATCGTTTATGAGGATATCTCCTATAAGTTGGGAGTTAGCTGATAGTTCGGCTTGTGAAAACACCAACGACCGAACAGTCCTTCAACCGGACTGATGCTGTTTCAATCACACAGCGCGAGCCACGTGGCCACGCTCCGCGGAATGCCAGTGCAGCGAGCCCGACCGTGCGTCGAAGCCATCGTGCGCAGGCCCAGTGGCGCTTGGGGACGTGGCTACGCGTCGTCCACTGCACTGTGCATCACCGCGACACAAGCTTGCATGTCCAAACAACGTAGCAGACGATACGAAACCACGCTTTGCTCCGATGCGCGGCCGAACGTTCGGTATGGTCGAGATGGTGCCGCCTCTTGATCAGTCGTTGGTCATTCTTTTTTATTGCGACAGGCAGTCATATGGATACTCCAGAGCAGGTACTCTGTAAGAGTCCACCTCGTGGACATGTCCATTTCGTCTGCTGCCGAAGTGCAGACTGGCTGCGGCACCTGGTTGCCGCGGACGCGCAGCCCAGCCGATCAGAACTTGTACAGTAGACGAAATGGACATGTCCACTAGGTGGACTCTTACACAGTACCTCCCCAGGTGAGTTTTCTTCGCCGTCGGCGACCTGTGAAGTTCGGTATAAAGTCCGAGTGCGATAAGGTCGAGCCCCGCACGCTACGGGTGCGAAGGGGAGCCGAGAAGGATGGTGGCTTTATGCTCACCGTCCTTCCGCGGGCCAGTGTTGGTCACGTGTTCAAGTGCGCGCAAGCAAGGTCTGTGTTTGTGTAGGTGGGTGGGGGGGAGGAGGATAGGTAAGGTTCAGCGCATGCTAATCTATTAATCGCCCGTCACCGCGTTTCCTCCTCTAGTCCGGCCGTGGCTTGCGAATGGCTGTCCGCGCGGCTGAGTGCCGTTTATTGGAGGTAACCTGCGGCTGGTAAAAAACGTTCTACAAGTCGTGGTGATAGGTAGCTTGGTGTGCGCTGCCTTCCCCCGTGCCTACTGCTGGAGGTCGTGTAATCTCAACTTTCGTATAGAGGCGCCGACCGGAAAGAAAGCAGGAGACGCCTCCCCTCTCTTTGCGCTCGTCAAGCCAGCGTTGCGACAGCGCGTGTTCGCGGTCATCGAGTGATATCTGGTCGTGTTTGCCTGTGCGCCGAGTGACACCGTGTTCGTTTATCTAATTAGTAAGCGAATGTTTACTGCAATTTGTACGGCCGATAAAACTGCGAACCTTACTTTTACGTGCAGGCATTGAACGCCTCGCTATCGATGCTTCGCCTTTTGGCCGGAACTGCGACTTATTTTGTTCCCTCGCAAATTGGGTACCTTTTCTTTTTTCACCTCTTCTCTCCGCTTCCAGCGCTGCTGATGCCTTCATCCGGTCGAATGTCTCGCCGCGGCGGGATGAAGGCGACAACTCGTCGGTTGAAAGGCCGGAAGCCCCCGGTAAGCACATTGTCAGTGATAGATAATAAATGATGATGATGATTTTGAATAAATGACTTGTCGCCGGAAGGTTGTTTTCCGGATGCTGCGGTAAAGGGGAGTATTTAGATGAAATTTACCTTGGGGCCAACTTCGGCTCCCCTATTCGATCGCTTGTGAAATGCCCTTACTGAGGACCGTTGATCCTATTTGAATGATTGTGGTCGCATTTCGCAGCGGAAGCAAAAGCCTTAATCCTATGGCAAGCAGAATTTCGCTTCAGTGCCCTTTTTTTTTTGTTGCAAATGTTTTTGAACGTTTGTAAACTGAAAAACGAAAAATAGATAAAGCATAGAGTTTACAACTTTGAACCTTTGAAGCATAAAAAGTGATCTTGCTTCTGTAAACTGCAAGTGTTAGACCTTCTGAAGCGGAGAAAAGTGATATATTAGTCCACAGGTTACATGCAATTGTATTGTTTACAGGAGTTTATCTAAAGTCATATGCACAAATTATTGGCATATATTGCAAAGCAGTTTATCGCATTTAAATGTTGTTCAAATAAATATTGTTTACAGTGTCGTGATATTATTATTATTATTATTATTATTATTATTATTATTATTATTATTATTATGTTAGAGCTACGCGTCAATCTTTTTCCTTTATTTCCTTTCTTTTTATTCGTTTATCCGTAAACGAGCAGCGTTGATGTCGCTTCGCCGCACAATCCGGATGCGCAAGGTGAAGCAAGCTTCGAAGGGTCCGCGATCTTGCACCATTTTTTTATTCCATTTTCCCCCCCCCCCCCCCCGTAACCGATCGCGAACGCTTTCAAGTTAGGCCAGTCTTTTTGGAAACCTGAATTGCTGTGGTTCCATGTCGCCCTTTGGATCATCAGCGCGGCTTTTGAGTAAGAAGGCCAACAGATGAGACTTTTGGCAGGTCTTGCTGCCTAACCTCGATGCCCTTAATATCTCCATAATCGAGATGGTTTATGAAATTTGAAGGGCGCATAGAAACGCACTCTGAAGACAGCAAGAAACCGATCCTGATTATGCTGCCATGAGCATTGCGAGTCAAATAATGTTCCACTGCATACAACAGGGAGTGTATAATGTCAAGCCGTGCGCAAATAGTAATTTCTTTGGCTCGGTTGAAAGTGAATCCTCTTGGGCCAGAAGGAGCAGTGAATTCAATACCGAATATTTACTGTATACTTCTCGCATAATGAACAACTTTCTTTTTTCATCATTAATGGAAAACGATGTTCTTGTCCTTGTGTCTCTGTCAGCAAGTTTCAGTCATTGCAGTTTACGTTAGGAAGCATGCTTTTTAAAAGCACAAATGGATCATTAGGAGCAAGTGAGCAGTCTGTTTACACACTGTGGATTCTTTGAAGCACGCAGGCATTCACATTATCAAAATCAAGTTATAACGACAATGTGATGGGCCCGTTAGTATCTGCATATACCTTCAAGACAAAGCTGAAAACGTGCATTAACTGCAGCAGTGGCAGCTTGAGAACACAGTTCTCTAGTCACCGTGTGTCTTCCTTGGTTATCATTCATCTGGAAATTCGAACAAAAGTTAACTTCTGCAATGTAATTAATTAATAAGTTTAATTGGAATAATTAGCATTCCCTGGGCAACATTGCCTTTTTATTGTTCTCATTGGCCCTTGAGGACGCCTTGTGATCAGCGTCAAAGTCCTTGGAATCGGAGCTCATAAAATTCTTTTGAATATCTGCACTGTTACAAACAATTTTGTTGCCATGTATGTCATGTCAAAAAACAAGAGTCTCGAGCAACACTGACAGTTGATAAGCTGTCCATAATAGTTGATGAGCTCTGTTGCGTCATCTATCCCATAAAATAAAACTTGCCATAAAATTTTAGTTTAGCCAATTTCTGAGTATAGGTGGCGCAACCCATTCACACATGTTTCACATTCATGAATTATCTCGGGCATGGCTAGGGGTGTGGATCAGCAGCTGGACAACTGTACCTGGGCGCGGCACCTAAAGGGTGAAGATGAATGCACACCAACTTGACCAGCCTTCAGTTTCATTAATGAGTATTTTGCAAGTGAAGACAGGGTCGTGTCTAATTGTTCAGATGAAAAAGCTCTTCTTCTTTACTACCAACCCTATTTTATTGCAAGTCCACCATTCACAATCTTCTAACAATCTTGTTCTTTCCTTTTCTTTTCATGGCTGACTAGTGGTGGAGAAGCCTACGTCAGATGTGTAAGTGGTACATTACTTATTAATGAAACTTTAACTTTTTTTGTGTGTGTCTGCAATTTTATGGGGATCTGATCTTTTCTTGTTAATTAACGGGTTTTCTCGTACCTTTAGTCACTTGGGTACTAAGCTCATTCGGCCACTTGGTTGTAGCTGTAGTGACTCCACAGTCTGTGTAATAGTTTGGAAGAATTATTCATCATCACCATTGATTACTAATATGCCCCAAGTGCTTCAGACAAAGCATTGCATGGTTATGTCTATAGTTCTCTCAACAGATTTGTACGGTAAAAGATGGAAATAGTAATTCATTCGCACTTATAATGAGAAAATGCGTGAGGAAGACTACAGTAGGGGTGGATTACCTGAAATTTAGGGCTAGGCCAACTTGAAATTTGGGAGTGGGCCAACTTGAAATTTGGATGGTGGCTTAACTAACTGAAATTTGAGGTTGGGCCAACTGTAATTTGGGGGTGTGCTTCCGCACACTTAGACAACTCCATTGTAGTTCCTGCATACTTTTTTGCAGGGGGGGGGGGAGTTCTCGAAGATACGACATGCGTGTTAGAATCAAGTGCAAAAGCCAAACTGGAATGGGTGGTGTGTGCAACCTGCCTCTCACTCTTAATCTCATTTCCCAATCTCGAAAGACATACTTTGCCATGTTACGGCCGTCGGGAGCTCCTTTGAATGGCGAAAGTTTGTCATCATTGGACACCACCTTTAGCTGGCATCCGAATCACACCTCCAGAAGCCTCACAGTTTTAAGATTTCTCTTAAGTGTGCACGAACTACTATTTCCATCTCTTGCTGTGAAAATCTGTCGAGAGAACAGTGAAGAGTGTTGCATTTTTTTTTATTGTACAAAAATTAGTGCGTGTTTTACAATCAAGGGCAATTTATTCATTTTCTGGCCATGAAAAATTGGGTACGACAGTCAAGGGTGCATTAGAATAAAGTGAATAGGAAAAAGCATACAGTGCTGTTAACTCTAGCGTAAGAAACCCTCTCTACACAACATGCTATAAGGTCCCTTCTCAGATAAGCTTGCGGGCTTTGGAATTATAATTAACACGGCGGCCGCATTTCGATGGGGGCGAAATGCGAAAACACCCGTGTACTTAGATTTAGGTGCATGTTAAAGAACCCCAGGTGGTCGAAATTTCCGCACTCCCCCACTACGGCATGCCTCATAATCGGAAAGTGGTTTTGGCACGTAAAACCCCATAATTTAATTTTTTTAATTTTAATTAAAAAATAGTCAATTCTGTTGAAAGTATGGGAAATCGCACGGCAGTATTTATCATCAGTGATAATCTTGGCCTCAGCAGCATCTCAGCAATGAAGGCAAATTTGCAGCTACCTTTGCTGCGCCACCAAAGACACTGCCTTCATCATCAAAAGTTATTTCGCATCTGCTATAAGTGCACTGGCATTAACAGAGTAAAATATACTTTACGAACACACTACATCCCTCAACGACAAGACCATCGC
Source organism: Dermacentor albipictus (assembly GCF_038994185.2). NCBI lineage: Eukaryota > Metazoa > Arthropoda > Arachnida > Ixodida > Ixodidae > Dermacentor > Dermacentor albipictus. The sequence continues at coordinate 66,359,486 of NC_091829.1, read as the reverse complement.
TTGAGAGTTTACGAAATTATATCTGCAACCAATTTACTACAGTATTTCTTTTTCTGTTTTATTTTCCATGTATGACTTTCCTGTGGAACTTGCCTCCTGAAGAGGTTGTGATTATTGAACATAATTCAGTGTATGAAAGTTGAATCTCATGTATGTAAGGATGGAAACATATTGTAACCTTGTTCTTTTCTTTTTCCTGCTTCATATTTTAATTCGGTGGTTCTGTATTGCTGCATTTCAGTAATGCTGTGTCTTTAAAGACAGCATTTTCATTTTCACCACAAAAAATTGTCGTGTTGCTTTGCGTCTCCCCGTGCACTGCAGTATCGTTCTACAGAGCTGTTATAGATATAAACACATCTCAACCGTTCTAGTGATCTTGCGGCAAACGTGGTATTCTGCAATTAATGATTAAATTGTAGTGAGGAGTATTGGTATGAGGAATATTGGTACCATAATAAATAAAATAATATTTTATCGAACTCTGCTCAGGAATGAAAGCTTCAGGTACACTTCCATTCTTGCCTGTGTGGGAAGGAATTTTTAACTGCCATCTGGCTCTGTAAACACGCTGACAGACGGTGGGCACCATTAGAGCTATTCTAAATGCGTCAAAAGAGAGCAGAGTTATTGGTCCCACGGGCGTTTTCCTTACTATATTAACCATGGTTGTGAGGAGAAGTCACTTGGGCTTACAGGAGCCAGGCAGGGCTGTACACGAGCTGCGTAAGTGCACGTCCAAACCATTCTATCATGGACAATCAAGCATGCTTGTTTGCAGGTGGAGCTTATTTGTCACTGAACGAGCAGAAAGATAAAAACGGACCAATTTTGGCAGCAGAAGTCTGGGCATTGAGGGGTTGAAGGCGTGGCCAGGAGGTGGCACCAGTGCTCTTATAAAAAAAAAAAAAGAAGCAGGGAAGGGATAAGGACACGATTGTCAGAGGCATAGGTAACTTCAGAAGACAAAGCCGAAATAGGCAGAATGCTAGATTATGAATTGGCAACACGTATGGCTCACACAGGCCAGGTGGCTATTTGTCTTCACTCCGATTCGAAGGGGATGCCGTTAGTGATTGTCAGCATCATAATTGTTTGGCTGTTGCTTAGTGGCAGCTTGTCTGCAGTGCGTGGCTGCTTTTTGAGCCACCTGATCGTACTTGCCGAGTGGAAGCATGAGTGGCGTGTGGAACCCCAATGCACAACTCTGCTCATTTTGGGATCGCATGTGGTTACTCTAGGCACTGTGAGAGACGGTTGCCTCAATATTTTGTCACAGAAAAACAGCTTAAGAAAGAAAAATCTCTTGCACCATGTTTGGTTTGTGCAAACAGCGTCCAGCATGCGTACTTGTCTATGCTAAGCTCAGCGTACTGAAAGCGGGTTTTGTGTTTGGGCACAGCGTCGAGCAGGCTAAAGGAACTGACCTGGACCTGCCCAAGGGGGCGATGTCTCAAGTGGTGAACTCACTGCGGGAACGGCTGCGGCAGCTGGAGGAACAGAACCGAGCTGTGACGAAGTGCCTCATTTGTATGGTGAGTAGTGCAGCCAAGTCAGACCAAGTTGCGAGGGGCTTAGCCCTTAAACTGCCACCTCCGTGGGTTATTCAGGGACCTGCCTTCTTTGTACACCCTCTGCTTACCCGAAGTAGGTAGTCATTTTCACTTTAAACCTCCTTCAGCCAAAAGTTACAATGGACTTTCAATAAATGTGTCGAAGTTAGAGAATTCTATTCTAAGGTGCTCCGAATGCATTGAAAGAAAGTCGAAGTGGTAGGATGGTCTTCCGTGCATTTTCTTGTGAGTGCTCTTAATTTCAAAGCGATTAAATATTAATTTAGCATGCAGTCAGTCACGTCGCATTTTTCTTTTGCAAAAATAATTGGATCATCTGCTCAAAGCACATGCACAGATATGCTATAGAAACCTTGTATTGACACTGTGGTCATAAAGTTTTAATCTTTTTTTTAATTACCTTGCTCCATGTTAGCTGCCGCAACACATCCGTGCTACGTGGCAAAGCGCATGAATGTTGCGAAAGCGGTTTTAGCATTGTGTCCGATTGTACCGTGCAGGCAGTTTTGTCCCCAGTTTTCTTGAAAAGAAAAGGGTGTGCGTTATAATCGAGTAATTATAGCAATCGGACATTGTGAGCTACGGTTATTGCTTGAAAATCTTCCCAGGGCAGCTGAAAATGGACGTTTGGAGATGATGTGTGTTCAACGCATTCTCACTGTCCCCTAAGCTCCACTGAGACAGGTGCTGCCACTAAAGGAGTTGCTATTGGGGTCACCATGGGGTGCAGGCACTTGCATGCTAAGTGGTCAAGTTTTAATTACCCGGTGAAGGACAATTTCAGAATCGAAATAAAGGAAGTTTGGGGCCATAGAAATGCATGGTCACCAGCCAGTACATTAAGCTGAGATCGAATGAACTAAATAACCAAATTAGCCATAGTCGAACTAAAAGAAGGGCACTGTGTTTTCGAAGTAAAGTTTTTAAGATATCTGGACAGCAGCAAGAAACTTTTCGAGGTAAGAGGTGAAAAAAACAGGAGTTGTCACCATGACACCATGGTGATACCATGTTGTGTTACGACAAGTGAGGAAGGGTACGAAGTGTAAGCTGGTGAAAACATGCGCAACATCATGAAGAATCTGTGAGCACTCCTTGTCCAGTCCTGCTTTGAAGGTGTTTTTCTTACTTGGTCAGTGTCATCTGTGGGGCATTCGCACACTCATCGCTGTTTTTATTCAGAGGAGGAGGCTTCTGGTATTCCATGTGCAATTTTGTCGCAGCTATTACGGCTGACATCAGGTGCACTGGATTCTGGGCTATACCCACATGGTTTGCAGTCAGAGCATGGAAACATGTAGCATTGTCAATTGGCATGCCAACTTCCAAGATACTGCAAAGCTGGAGGCTGCAAAGGGACTGGTGTGGATTTGTCTGCTTTGACAATTGTTTACAAATTTGGCAAGCTGGAGAAAGGAGGAACACGTTAGGAATACGAAAAAAGCATCTGTGCTTGAACTTTCTTCTTATTCATGCTGATGTGCTGTCCTTTTTTGCATCTTGTGCAGTAAATAACACTCGTTAAAATGAACCAACTAGCTCATCAAGATGTTCCACTTCTGTGCTTTGGCTGTGAATTACAATCATGACCTGGCTGCGTCGGTTTAGCTGGGTGAAACTACAATGGAAGCTTTAGATGAATACTAGACTTCTATCTAAAAACAAGCGTGTAGAAAAGGAGCACACCTATATATTCTGTCTTTTCTGAATGGTATGTGAATCAGAAGCTTAATTTTGTTCTGCTTAAAATACACATACCATATTTTTTCATGTACAACCCGCCACCACGTATAACCTGCACTCCCAATTACTACAGCCCGGATGAAAAAAATATCCGCGAGTATAATATGCAGAAATAACTCGCATACAAAAATGCTTAAATCTTAGGAAGAACCGTCTCCTTTGGCGGATGCACGGCTCATCCACGTTGTACCTTTGGCCAGCGACTCTGGTCATCCATTCTTCGACGATGCTGACAAAGCTGGATTCACACGCCGTATGATATTGCAAACGAATCACTCAAGTGATAAGTGATGGGAATTGGATCACTTCGCAGCTAGCATTCACATAACAGTGAATGACAGCCTGGACGGAGCAGCCTTCGCATGGGCAACGTCGATGGAGCAAACACAACCAAGTCGAAGATCACAATGGTGATTTGGCTCACCGTCGTATCACGAAGCGCTTCACGCAGACCGAGGAAGCGCCGTGGGAACCGGTGGCATAAGGGCCGGCGCCATGCGCGCGCAATTCGCCAACTACTTAACGCAAAATGTCGACCCTTAAAGCGAAGGGGAATGTGCTACCGTGAAGGAGGGGAACCGGGAACCTCAACACATAGGAATGGGAAGATGGTAAGGTTTTAGGAGATAACAAAGATTCGAATGACGGAGAACCTTGCCTTGAGGAGTTCCTTTACAGCAGCACAGCATCAGTGGTGCGATTTTAAGGACAGATGCTGAACTCCCATCTGAGGTGTCAAATTTGTTACTGCAGTGTATACAAGACGTAAAAAAAAAAAAAATGCTGATGGTGGTTTGCAGGCCATAGGGGTGCGGAGGATCCATGCATTATTTAGATATGTGCCACCAAGGCCGAGCATGTGACCATTGGCATTTGATGTAAGAATGGGTGCTTTGTGCTTAAGAAGCTAAAATCACTGTTCGAAAAAGCAAAAATGTAGAAACTTGAAGCATGGTGAGCATTGAACATTGTGCCTTGTAATTGGCAAGAACTTTCGTGTAAGGCATGTGATACTTCCACAAAGGTTAAGAAAGCAATGGCTTGAGTTATGGTACAGTAAAACCTTGTTACTACGTAGTTGACAGGGAACATGGATCATGTACACACTAAGCGATGTACGAATTAACTAACAATGGCAGATGAGCGGCTATAGACTTGCCGGTCAAAGAAAAAATGTGTTCGACCGCACATGGAGCCAAGTTTTATTCGTGAGCAGGCAGCCAAAAATCCATGATATTCACTTGCCGCCACGGTGGCCTAGCAGCAATAATGGCATCTTCAAACTCGGCAAGGCCATGAGCCAGTTTCTCCATCAGGCCCCACATCTCTGCGAACGCCCTCATGGCGGTCAATGCACTAGCCGCATCTGGTACAGAAGGGCCATCACCCACGTCATCATCCATGACGATGGCGTGGAAGTGCTAGAAGCTATAGGAGTAGCAAACACGCCAGGGCTACCATGTTTTGACGTCATTGTCGGTGGCAATTGCAGTCTGGGAAAGGTCCGTGTGGTGCTATTTCACTATCTGTGGCCTGCGCGCGCAACATTTCGCCGATTCTATGCTAGTGTATGCCAGAGAATGTAGTAAGAATACTACGCACTAACCGTTTGGCATGATTTAAATGACTGCAGCTTAAGTGGTCAGCCAATACATTAGGTTCAATGGCACCAGGGTTGGAGTTGTAGCGACTATGTTTCAACCGGAATTACTTATTAAGCAGGTATGTATTAACGAGGTTCCACTGTACCCCCTATCATGGTTACGCTATTATCTCTAACCATCCATGTGCTTTTGCCGCTTTAAAGGGACGCTAAATTGAAAAATGATTTGATCTGTGTCAATAAATTACCGTTCTGGAATACCAAAAAAAGAAAGCGCCCCTACTGTGAGGATAGGCTTGGTAATTCAAAAAAAAAACACTAGCATGAAAGTACAGTGGTGACACTACCTTGACGTCCCCACTCTATTTTACCATGACGTCATAAATTTTGAAGGCATCTGCTTGGACGTAACTAAATATTTATCGGTAAAGATGGACTACATTTGTATTCTAAAAGAGTCAAACAATTAACTTAGCAAAGTTCAAATGCCTTTACAGCTCCACAACACACTAAACATGAAAAAGAACAATACTTTGAAATATGCGACGTCATGCTGACGTACTGGTGCCGAGATTGTATCGTGAAACTTAAAAAAGATAATTAAAAATATATATCAGTGTAAACTGTTGTAATAGTTCTCTGTTGCATTCCTTTATTGACTTACAAAGCATGCTAGACGACTGCATGTTGTACTAATGACCATTGAAACGACTTTCATGTTTACAGGACCCTTACGAAAAGCCTGTGGTGTCCGTTGTTTGCTGGCATGTTCACTGCCAAGAGTGCTGGCTCAAGACACTGGTAAGCCATCCTGCTGCTCCATGTTGGAGAACCAAGGGCCGTGCACGTTTTCGGAGTTGTAGAAACTACCGCACACTTGCTACGCAACACATGTACGGAGTGTTTTAATTTGTTGCTAATGTTGATCTCAAAATGCTGCACTTGGTGCCCCCATCTTTGTCCTCGTGTCATGACAGAGCAAAACCTCCTGACGTGCAGCAGTAAGGCTAACCTAACCTAACCTAGCGTAACCTAACCTAGGACTGTGCTCATAGAGAAATAAGCAAGAATGCTGCATGCATTTCTTTTGGCGGCACTCGCTTGTGGCGCCCACAGTGATCGCAGAAACACAGTGAGCTGGTGCATCATGATATCACAACGCATCTGAACAGGTGATAAACGTCATGTCAATACTCTAAGCCGAGGTTGTGGCAAGAGATGCGCAAGAAAGAAGTTTCTCTAAAAACCCGAGCACACGCAGTTCACACCGTGCAAAGTACATCCATTTAAGCCTTGATGTTACAACTGCGATACAACAAAATTCTCGCTATAGCAAAGTATCTTACTTTTAATCATTTCTTGTCCATAGAAAACCATGTATCTTGAACCATAACGAAGTGTTTTATACACGATTTCAGTGTAATAAAATGTCACTGCTGCCGCGATGAAGTACCCGAGACAATAAATAGCAACGTCTGCAGATGAAGAAGGTCGAATGGTTTAATTAACACGCCGCTGTTCTGTAAATGCACCTCTCAAATCGTGCACCGCGCCACCAAGAGCGACTGCTGAAGCGTAGCAGCATCATGTTCCGTATAAAGTCCAAGTGCGATAAGATCTTATCATGCCCCATTTGCTGTATGCTTTAGGTGCGAGTAAAAGCATGCGAAGGTGAGCTAGGAAGGAGGTTGGCTTGACGAGTACCATGTTCTCGCACAAGCAGGAAGAAAAAGGGGGAGGGTAGCGAGCTCGTGGTAAGTGCGCATAATAAGGAAGTAGGAGGCAGGTTGGCGCACATCCCACTGTGAGCAACGCTATCAGCTGCGGGGGCAGAGTGGACGCAAAAGTGTGGCTGGCTTCGCTTTGTACTGCCGATCTGAAGAGAACGTCAACACAGCATGAAACTGTGTCTTTTGTCGCCAACTCTTAAATTTGACAATTTAAATTTTTATTTCCTGTTTAAATTTGCTTTTTCAAATGTCACATAATTCGGAAAGCTTTGCAACCCTTTCTGTGTGAGATAAATTCGTTCGATAAAAGATTGAATATTAGCGTAACTAAACTTTGATATAATAAAGCAAATTGCTGGCTTTACAGACTCCGTTATAAATCAGGACTCGACCGTACGTCCACAGCAAGCAAGTGGCGTTATACAGGAGTTGTGCCAGAGCACTATGTTTGCCCAACTGAATCTTATGTGATTACCTCTGTGCACTGGCTATAGCAGTATTAGGAAACTGATGAAAACACAGCCAAAATTACTTAGAAGTAGCATGCTTTATTGACGATCATTGCGGGAGACACGATTTGCACCTGTTCAGTGGCATGCGTAATGCAACTTCTTGTGTGGTGCAGCTAAAGGAATTTTTGTTTGCCACAGCTTACCACAGAAAAAAAACGAAGAAAGCACATGTCACTGTAACTGCTTCGCACAGTCATCAGCACCACACCTGTCGGCCACGGTTGGCACCAATGGTAAAGAGTTCTCACCTCTGCAGATCCATGGCAAGATCACGCGGCCTCCCACCCCACCTTTTTCCGTCCGTGTAAATGTGCCTGCAGCTGGGGTTCAGCACGCTAGTCACACAATACTTTCAAGCCCACCATGTAAATCCGAAGCTATTCTTGTGACGGGTCCTCGAATCTACGAAAAATGACCGTATGGTGTTATGCATGGATAGCGGCTGAGAACATTGGTCATCCCGTACACTCGCTTTCTTTGGCGAGGTAGTGTGTCGGCTTTCTGAGGCTCGTGCAACCGCTGTGAACAGATTTGCTTAGATTTGGCACGAACTGCACTAAATCTTCGCTCCGCCCCACGGTTCAAAGTGTCACCCGCAGCTAGACAACAGTATCGCGAAAAGTGCTGGCAGCGGGGAGAGAATGCTTCGTCTGCCTCTCGCTCCGACGAGTCTCCGAAACTCGAGATCATGCAAGCTCCAATACTAAACGTGCAGGTAGACAAGGCGCATGACGCCACGCCCACTCCTTGCTCATGCGGCAAATGCGCACCCGTGCCAAAGCGGCCGTGATGTGGGGGCGCATTAGAATTGGGCGAATACTGCCAAATGAATTAGCGGTGCGTTCGGCATCTTATTCAGCATCTTGTTTAATTCTAGCCGCTTGATAATTCGACATTTCACCAGTCGCCATTTCGACATGGTCAAAACCCTGTCGAGTCTGCTGAAATAGATTGAATTATCTAGCGGGTCGAGTGTAGGATGTGAACCATAACAGAAGCCGACTGTAGCAGAGGCCATATTTCTTTTTTGCCTGGCATCGAGCTATAGATGGGAGTTGTCACAATAACGATTACAGCTGTTAACAGGGGCACTGACATTCTACTTTTATTGCCTTCTATTCAGTTTCTTAATTTCCTGTTATTTATGTTTACCTTTTGATTGCAGGGTGCAAAGAAGCTGTGTCCCCAGTGCAATTCCATCACTAGTGCCAGTGACCTGCGAAGGATCTACCTTTGATGTGTGTGCGTGTGATAACCGATTGTTTGCAGCTTAAGGAATTTTTACTGGACCTATGGCGTCTACTTGGTGTACAATTTATGGCTGGCAGAGTGGTTTTTTTTACCCCCCCAAAAAACATGCACTTGTGAGAAACAAACAAAAAATCTATTAAAGGTAGTGTGAACGCCTTGCTGTGAAAGGCACCAGTCTGTAAAAAGAAAACTAATTTACTGCTTGTTACATTTTTAAGATCATTTTTATTATTATTTTTTTATGGCAGGAAGCTACTCCTGCGTCTTCACCGACATATATGTGTATTACTTGTGAAGGGCAAGAGACCCTTGTGTCATTTTTTGACACTATGTGATTCATGTTTATAGTTCATGTGTTAAATATTCACCTCGTTAGTTTGTTCATTTATCATGAGTGCACTAGTGTGAATTGAGTCAGCAGTGATGATTGAAGTGCATTAAGCAAGCAGAGCTGTCAGAATGGACTTCACAAAGTTCCCTTAGAATCTTTCCCTTGTACATCACATTGAATGCAGTTGAAAGCATAATTCATAGCTCCAAACGCACAAAGTATGTGTTTTAAAGAGCTCTCAGGTGTGAGCAACTGTAAATAAAGGTACATGTATATGTTTGACATATTTCTGCATCGTACTTTTATGTCCTGGGACAGATGTGCCACATACAAGTGGCTATCTGTTCGGTGGCATTGATGACCATTCATCTCAAACATGATTCGTGCACTGTGGTCACAGCCTAGTTAAAAAGCGTCTGCTTTTTCAGCTCATTGGACACTTTGCATGGAACCTGCTGTTCCATAGAAACTTTGTTTCCAGACGAAGTGTCCATAGGACACATGGAGTCCTTGTAACCTTGCGTATCCACAGGAAACACTTTTGCTACGCTATGCTCAGAAATTGAAAGACCTAGGTTATAGAATATAAAGACATACTGAGGTAAACTGTAGAATGTAACAAAGAACTGATATAAGTGCCAAAGATGATGCTGTCACATTCATTTCAACAACATTGTGTGGTCATTGTGTGCAAATGAGTACGGATGTAAGGTATTGAAAGGGAAGAGTTGAATATATACAAGATTAGCATAGGTAAGCGCCCAAGATGGAGTAATTCAAAAAAATTATGGGGTTTTACGTGCCAAAACCACTTTCTGATTAGAGGCACGCTGTAGTGGAGGACTCTGGAAATTTGGACCACCTGGGGTTCTTTAACGTGCACCTAAACCTAAGTACACGGGTGTTTTTGCATTTCCCCCCATCGAAATGCGGCCGCCGAGGCCGGGATTCGATCCCGCGACCTCGTGCTCAGCAGCCCAACACCATAGCCACTGAGCAACCACGGCGGGTTGGAGTAATTCAAGGGTAGTCGATAACATAGCTAGTACAGTGGTGCCTCGCTCAGTAAATATATTGCAGAACGAACTGGGCCCACTCCCAATGTTTAGCAGAGCAAACCCACTTCCTGTAAATGAACCAGATGCATTTTCTGGTGTTCCATGTTCCTAGGCCACTGTTCTCCCTCACGTAGACTTGCTCTTGTTTTGCCTTCAGAAATGCGCTGAAGGGAGAAACAGGTGACTTTGGGTCAGTTCTTCTGTCCTCTATATTTACAAAAAAATATGCCAGGGCAGAAACAGGAGAAAGTTCACTGAAGTGTCTTCTGTCTCATCTAGCTGAGGAAACGTCCTACAAACACCTCAGTGAAGACTAAGCCTGCGCAGAAGCAGCAGCAGCGAGAGATGTGGCGAGAGTAAAAATGTAAGTTGACTGCTCATCGCAGTAAATAACTAAAGACAGCATGAGGAGTAACGTTATCATCAGCAGTCTTAAGTTCGAAGGGCTCCTGCAGTGTTCATTGGAACCTTTGGCATGACAGGAAGATCACTGCCAGGCAGATAAGTAAACTACTTTTGGCTGTCCTAGAAGGCAGCCAATGGAAACTGACCCTGGCAACATTCAACGCGCCAACTCTCTTGATTGAGGCTAGCTTAGCAGTACTCTGGGAAACTATCAGTCATTGTTTGGGATATCATTCGCCTTAGTGAGATTAGAATAACTGGTGAGGCTTATACATTGCTGAATAACGGCCATATCCTCTGCTGTAGAGGTCTCCCAGATAAGAAGCAATATGGGGTGGGATTCCTAATCCATAAGGGCATAGCGGGCAACATTGAGTAATTCTACAGCGTTAGTAAGAGGGCAGCAGTAGTAATAAAACTTAAGAGGTATAGAATGAAGGTAGTACAAGCCTATGCTCCAACCTCCAGTCATGATGATGATGAAATAAATCAATTTTATCAAGATGTTGAATTAGTGATGAGAAAAGTGGGGGAAAAGCAGGCTGGTGACAAGCAATTGGCAACTACAGCTTCGATTCTAGGAACACTAGAGGCGAGATACTGGTAGAATTCTGGTAGCTGTGAATAATGAACACCTTTTCCAAGAAGCGTAGTTGCAGAAAGTGGACCTGGAAAAGGCCTAATCGTGAAAAAAGAAATTTCTGTGGATCCCAGCATAGTGCAGGATGTAGAAGTGTCAGGTAGAATAAAGTGCTACAATCAAGGTCTAGGAGCCACATCAATTTGAAGACAGAAGAGTTAAATTGGTCAAGAAGAAACAGGCCAACCTAGATGCCGCAAAGGTAAAAGCAGACAAATTCAGGCTGGTACTTGGAAATAAATATGCAGCCTTAGAAGGGAGAGATGATGACATAGGGTAATGAATAAAAACCTCACTAGGCTGGCTTCAGAGGCAGCAATTGAAGTGGGAGGTAAGGCACCACAATAACCAGTAGGCAAGCTCTCCCAAGTAACAAAAGACCTAATAAACGACAAAGAATGAAAGTGTCCAACTCAAGAGATAAGATAGAATTCGCGGAACTGTCAAAACTGATCAACTGGGAGAAAATAAGGAATATTCTAAATTATACTGCAAGACTGAGGAAGCTGTAAAAAATGGACGTAGCATGAAATCTGTGAGAAGGAAAGTTGGCATAGGACAAACCAAGATATGTGCACCAAAAGATAAGCAGGGTAATATGACCAGCAATCTCGTAGGTATAGTAAAAACAGCGGAAGAATTCGACACTGACGTGTACAGTACCCAGAGGAGCCACACTACCTTCATTCGAAGTAGTGACGAACATGATACAGAGGCCCCTGATATAACTAGCGATGAAGTTAAGAGGGCCTTGCAAGACATGACCTGGGGAAAAGCGGCAGGAGAAGACACAATAACAGTCGATTTAATCAAAGCTGGAGGAGATATCATGCCTGAAAAGCTTGCAGAGATTTATACAGGATGCCTCACAAGTGTACCAGAGAGCTGGAAGAATGCTAACATTATACTAACCCATAAGAAGGGAGACATTAAAGAATTTAACAATTATAGGCCCATTAGTTTACTTCCAGTATTGTATAAAATATTCAAGATAATTTCCAACAGGACAAGGGCAACACTGAGAACAGCCAAGAGAACAGGCTGGCTTCAGGAAGGGATACTCTACAATGGATCACATCCATGTCGTCAATCAGGTAATCGAGAAATCTGCAGAGTACAGTCAGCCTCTCTACATAGCTTTCATAGATTACAAAAAGGCATTCGACTCAGTAGAGATCCCAGCACTCTTAGAGGCATAACGTAATCCAGGAGTACAGGATGCTTGCGTAAATATCTTCTGAAAACATCTACACAGATTACACAGCTACCTTAATTCTTCACAAGAAAAGTAGAAAGATGCGTATAAAGAAAGGGGTCAGACAAGGAGACACAATCTCTTCCATGCTATTCACTGCATGCTTGGAAGTATTCAAGCTGTTGAACTGGGAAGGCTTGGGAGTAAGCATCCATGGCCAATATCTCGGCAATTTTTGGTTTGCAGATGACATTATCCTGTTCAGCAACACTGGGGACGAATTGCAGCAAATGATCGAGGACCTTAACAGAGAGAGAGTAAGAGTGGGGCTGAAGATTAATATGGCAGAAGACAAAAATAATGATCAGTAGTATGGCAAGGGAACAAGAGTTAAGCATCACCACTCAGCCTCTAGTCGGTGAAGGAGTATGTTTACGTAGGCCAATTACTCGCAGGCGACCCTGATCATGAGAAAGATATCTACAGAGGAATATAAATTGGTTGGAGCGCATACGACAGCCATTGTCAGCTCCTGACTGGAAGCTTACCATAATCATTGAAAAGAAAGGTTACTACAATCAGTGTGTTCTACTGGTGCTAACATATGGGACAGGAAAATGGACTCACAAAGATGCTCGAGAACAAGTTAAGGACTGCGCAAAGAGCGATGGAACAAAGAATGTTTGGCATAATGTTAAGGGGCAGGAAGAGAGCGGTGTAGATCAAAGAGCAAACGGGGATAGCCAAGATTCTAATTGACATTAAGAGATAAAAATGGTGCTGGGCAGGTCATGTAATGCGTAGGTTAGATAACCTGTGGACCATTAGGGCTACAGAATGGGCGCCAAGAGAAGGGAAGTGCAGTCGAGGACAGTAAAAGACTAGGAGGGGTGATGAAATTAGGAAATTAGCAGGCACTTGTTGGAATCAGCTCCTTGAAACAAGTCGGGCACATCTGCAAATTTTTTGGGGGGGGCCTCCTTGTTCCTGGGCCACCACCATTCTTTGCCTAGCCTTGCTCTTGCTTCGCCTCGCCTGTCGGCATGCTTCCCAGGCTACCATTTTCCAGATTGACTAAAGCTCAACTGCAAAGATGTGCATATGGGTGCATCCCAGGTGTTGTGCAGAGGTTTTGGCTTTGGCTGCCACTAGCAGCACGTTGTCTTCCACTTTTCATTTCTGTTTTCCTTAACATCCAGATGTACATTTCAATTATTTAGTGCAGCCAACTTCTGCCACACTTTTCATAGCTTCATTTTCTGTTGGCTTCATATGGTTGTTGCTTAAAAAGAAAACAGAAAAAAAAGAGCCTCTCAATTCTTTCAATCATTATAAGGTGCTTTAACGTTATTAATGTTAATCATACATTACCCATAACCATGTGCATCATCTGTCTGGTACGTGCTGATATGCTTGCGCCTTTAATAATTGCACAGTTGGGCATGGTATCGCAAAAATGTCATGCAGCTAGTGCATGTCCAGAGAGTCACTCCGGAAGAACTGCCTTGCGTGGCCGATCGGTCGAGACAATCCGCCGGACAGCTTCCATCAGGTTGTTAACAATTGCGTCAGGTTTGACACTGGGGTGGTTCTCATCAGAAGGCCTGGAAAGAAGAAAAACGTGGCAACCTGAGCACATTCTGTGGCAAGTAATCCCTGCAGCGCTGCCGTGCTTGCAAGCAACTTTGTGGCAGGGAAGGGAAAGCTACCGGGGGGCGGAGCTTTTGCACATGCGTCAATCACTGCGCCAAGTACATTCTGGCAGCGTTCGACATCACTCGTTTGGTTTCTGGGAACGGATGCTGCATTTCAGCTACGACGGTTTCACATTTGACCAAACGCGGAAGAGGGAAGCAGAAAGAAATAGGCTCAATTTTACGCTTTACAGTGTTTGTTGCTTCATTTTGCTGTTGTAGATACGATGTTAGTGTTTTGTATCCTCAAGCTTAAACTAATGCAGGTGAGAATGTGGGTCTATTCTACAGGTGGCACTCTTATTTGCATGCGCTTTACCTCCGTAGCGTTCCTTTAATTGCCACTGAAAGCTGTCCACAAGCATAGGAGCCATTCGATGAGGGAAACTGAAGGCTTGATGGGGGCGAAATGTGAAAACACCCGTGTGCTTAGATTTAGGTGCACGTTAAAGAACCCCAGGTGGTCAAAATTTCCGGAGTCCTCCACTACGGCGTGCCTCATAATCAGAAAGTGGTTTTGGCACGTAAAACCCCAAATATTATTATTAAACTGAAGGCTTTGTGAAGCAGGCTTGGGATGCTAACCCTCGAAAAGGAAGTGCTCTATGTCGAGCTCGCAGAGTGCCTCTTCCAGTGCAACCGTCTTGTCAAAATGTTACTTGGGGCGTTGTAGATATATTTTGTTGAACAGGCACGTTCCTTGTAAAATTATTCATTGCACAGTGGCGCTCGCAACGCTGGCAAGGCCATACTATCTCCTTCGTTATGCAGATCATTTCATAGTGAAGGCGTTCCTTGTATCGGCATTCAATTGCGTACAACTTTCAGTTGTGCTGTTTTGTGCACGCACATGACCGAAGTTCCCAGGAGAATTCACGCGTTAAAGGAATTGACGCAGTTGTCCTTAAAGAATGTGAGAAAGGACCAGTTGTTTCTTTCTGGCTTTGTCTTGTGACAAAGCTTTTTTTTTTTTATTCGGGCATGTAGTCATCACGTCAGCAATGAGTGTCACTCGGAAAGGAGAATGCAAAGTCACAGATTATCATATGGTCTACGGAAGCTAGCTGTCCCACTTCTTTTTAACCCAACAACGTATCGCTGAGTCAAAATCTCCACGTGGTGTTTTCCACACCATGAGAAAATCTCCACTTACAAGGTTTGTAAAGGAAAAAAAAAAACACCACGCAATCACATGGCGGTTGCACAGGATTTGAAATTTCTTTAGCAACAAAACTTACCGGAACTTGCCAGTGCGTACAAGTACGCCACGCATTCCGGCACTCTGGGCAGCACCAACATCGCTGACAATGTCGTCGCCAATCATAACTGCGTCTTCCGGTCGCAGTTTCATGTCTTCCAGAGCCATACGGAAGAACTCTTCACCAGGCTTGCCAATCACAATGGCCTGTCGTTCGGTAGCATACTGCAGGGAATGTCGTGAAATTTTCGCAAAGGCAGTAGTAGTACTCTTAGGCTGTACTGCCCCTGTGGCAAGAAGCTTTGAATATTATAGCAATTGTACCGCACCCGCATGGAAGAACTCTTCACCGCAGGCTCGGCAATTGCAGTGGCATATTGCTGAGCAGTACACAGTAGAGAATGTGTGAAAAAGCTTATGAAACGGTTCCTAGGCTGCTTGTATGACTGGATACTTTTACAATCACAGCATCCAAAAGCTCTACTTTGGGCTGAAAGGGTTACCACAAGAGAGGGCTCTGGACTTGAATTTAACTGCCTGTATTTCTGTGTGTGCCTAAACCTAACCACACGAGTGTTTTGGCATTCTATCCCCAATGAAGTCATTAACACAGCCGGGATTTGACCTAGCACCAGCATGCTACAGTCATTGAAGTATTGCTTCACGGTCACTGTTGCTTCACCATTCTGTGCAGGTGCTTGCCATTCTCCAGGTTATTTCCCCCAGGCACTTAGCAGCTAATCTCCTGCTGGTGGTTTCGATAATGCACAAACATGCAATAAGCAATTGGGCATTGAAGTACACTTGCCTCGAGAGCGGCTGTGAAGGCGCCAACGTCCATCACCATTTTGCCGTTCTCCTTGTAATACTTTCTGCATGTTTAAAAGCCAGAGAGGAGCTTGGTTTTAGAGTGACAGCGCCATCATGGCACATTTGTCCCATCACTTCAGAGCACTACAGCAGCAGCACAAACATTGTGTAGGGCAGCAACTAAGCTTGCTCAGTGCATGACGTGGCCCTGGCTCATAATGTGCCTTGTATATTCTCTTTTGCACAACATTTTAACCCTGCCAGAGTACTTGGAAATGACACATAAAAAAATGCCATTAGGTTCATGCGTGTCATGCATCGGCGAGAAGACCCATGATATCGGTGTCATAGAGTGGAGAAAAAGAGTTTTTCAATTATGCGAGTGCATAGAGGTTATAGTTTGTATATTCTTAAGGAAAGCCAGCAGTACTTATGTGGTGCTGAAGACTGCAATCATTAGGACCGCTTAGGCTTGCAGCTGCAATCATCACTGGTGCTTTCATCATGACTCCACGTGGTAATGTGCTCGTGCTGACTGACCATATCGTATGCAAAATGACAGCAGCTGAATATGACGGCAGTTCATAACCAGCATGCACGCAGTTATTGCTATGCGCTTTTGTATACGTTGTGCATTACAATCTTTTTTAAACACGCTTAGACCTCCAGTGCATGATCACTAAAAAAAATCTGAACAAGGGTGGTGAGCGTTTGTATTGAGGGAAATCAGCTTAAATGTCACTATTTGCATTACATTCGTTGTTTCTGATATTCCTGGATGACTTACTAATTAATGGGAACTCACTTTCTGGACACACCTCGTAGGCAGTGGATTTCCTTTAAAATTCATACATTTAATTAGAATCAGTTCAGTGACTGATTGAATGATTGATTGATTACAATTAAAATTCAAAAGCAACAAGTGGGCTTTAGTGGTGCTGTCAAGGTAAATTATGACTGCCTGGGTTTCTTAAGAGGGCCCTGAAACACTTTTCTAACTAATTATAGCATGGCTTCACTATTAAGGATGTGTCCTCACAAATTTCCTGCCACCAAATGTTTTAAGTCCTGTAAGTATAAGCAGAGTTAAGACGTAGTTATCCCAAATATGCAGCTTTAGAATAAGAAGATGAAGACAACATAGAGGTAATGACTGAAACCATAACTAGGCTCATTTCAGAAGCCCTAATAGAGAAATGACAAAGCATGAAAGTGTTCAACTCAAGAGATCAAAGATCATTCAAAGTAGTGACGAACATGATACAGAGGCCCCTTCTATAACTAGCAATGAAGTTACAAGGGCCTTGCAAAAGATAACCTGAGGAAAGGCGGCTGGAGAAGATACAATAAAAGTCGGTTTAATCAAAGCTGCAGGAGATGTCACACTTTAAGGACTTGCGGCTATTTGTACAGAATGCCTCACAACTTTAAGGGTACCAGAGAGCTGGAAGAATGCTAACATTATACTAATCCATAAAAAGGGACACATTAAAGAATTGAACAATTATAGGCCAATTAGCTTGCTTTCAGTGTTGTATAAAATATTCACCAAGATAATTTCGAATAAAATCAATGCAATACTTATCAACCAGGCTGGTTGCAGGAAGGGATATTCTACAATGGATCACATCCATGTGATCAGTCAGGTAATCGATAAATCTGCGGAGTACAATCAATCTCTCTGTATGGGTTTTATGGATTATGAAAAGGCGTTTGATTCAGTTGAGATACCAGCAGTCATAGAGGCACTGTGTAATCAAGGAGTACAAGGAGCATATGTGAATACTATCTTGGGAAATATCGACGAAGATTCCACAGCTACCTTGGTTCTCCACAAGAAAAGTAGAAAGTTACCTATCAAGAAAGGGATCAGGCAAAGAGACGCAATCTCTCCAATGCTATTCACTGCATGCTCAGAAGTATTCAAGCTATTAGACTGGGATGGCTTAGGAGCAAGGATCGATGGCGAATATCTTGGCAACCTCAATCTCAATCAGCCTCAATCTCGGCAATCAAAGGCCGCGCAGCTATGCACAACTGTCCTGTGTGGACTGACAGTGCAAAGATAAAATACCTTTTCTGTCTTTTTTGAGATCGCATGTATATATTTTTCATTTGTTTACCTCAAAATTGGCAATAGCAATAGTATTACTGAGAATGTTCTCGCAATCGTAAATTCAGCCAGTAACTGTCGGTGGGCTTTTGCTGCTTGCGATGACATTACAAAGGTGAGTGAAAATGATTTTTTTCTGTTTTTGACACGACATTGTAAGTTTCTTGCTGCATGTAGTGTGATAATACTTGGCTCACATGTTCACAAGAGCCTCTTCTACAGATCGGCACTGTTTTCTTGCTATGTTCGAAATGCACTTTAGGGCCCCTCTAATGTACACCTGAACCAAAGTACTGTACACAGCTGTTCTTGTATTTTGCTCCATTGGAATGCATCCACTGAGACCTTAACTGCATAAGATGGTGGCATTCCTTCACTCCTATCAAACTTGAGTATGTATGATGATAAATATGTGTGACATATATGTGGTGCCTCCATTAATAAGAGTGTTGCTGAAGCACACGCACCCTTTGCCAAGGGTGATGAGGACCGAATCGTTATTGTCGACGAGAACATGGAATGCCTGGTTCAGGTTCTCGTACGAAAAGTTGCTCCCTGCATCACCCACGACGACACAGTTGGGCTGGCTCTTGTCACACTCGGCGAACTCGGCCTCAACATCTTCATTCCATGCAAATGAGCAAGTGACAGGGTAAGCTTTATAGCTAAAACCAATTGCTTGGAGCAGGCTTCGTAGTCTAGCAGCAAGCAACAAATGACACACAATAAAAGGAAGTGACAGGCTTTAGCAGATTGTAGCCTGTTCCTAAACGCATTGCCATATACAGGATACTAACTGGATATGTAGATATCAACAGCTGTGTTAGTGACGCCATCTTCAGGGATTAAGTTTAACCAGAGAAAATGCATTGGCAGCAGCATAATTATTAACTTATTCTTTTATTTTAAAGAGACCACCTATGTAATGCAAAGCATTTTTGTGGTGTTGCCATTTCGCATGTCCGCATGCAGTAACTCAGTATTTCATGAAGAGTATTAACATGTGCAGATAAGCTCGAACTCTGATATTTGTTTCATATGGCACATTACAGGCAGTCAATATAAATCTAATCATCTCATGTGGGAAGGATTTTGTCCAAGTTCAGATATGCTGACCGATTCAAAGTCGGCAAAAATATATGCTTCATGACGAACGCTGCTGAAACATCTTTCAAGCACCACAGTTTGCTCTGCATAGTGGCGTTCGGAGAGAAGCGTGCATGACCATGCAGCACGCACACAAGACAGAGGGAAAAATTCAAGATGAGCTTATGTGCCGTCTCTTTTATCTGAAGCTGTTTTTTCGACACCTACAATGAAGCCTGCTCTTTCTATTAAGAATTCCCTTACCTTTACAAATCCTAGAACTTATGCATAAACACTCGTATACACTACACGTATCCTTGTGATAAGCACTTTGTTCATCGGAGCAGTGGATCTCTTCTTTCGATCGAGTACGTACCCCTGAAGAAACCTCCAAATGTCTGCACAAAATTCCCATCAACCCGAGACCCTTACTGGGATGGACAAGAAGAAACGGCCTGTAGTTGAGGTCGCGGATGAACTTCTTGGCAGCCGGCACGCACATGAAGATCTCCTTCTCGTAGACGTCGAAGCCCAGCCGGTGCAGGTTAGAGTCCAGTTGCTCCTTTGTCTTCTGCGTCTCGTTTGTGACGAAGCGGAATGGTATGTCGGCCAAGCGAAGCCTGCACAGGCGCGGTGCATGGTCAAACACTTGAGCACCGTAGACAATACTAGAAGAGAAACTTGGGTGAGCTGGTGGTGATTCATGTTTCGGAAATTAACAGCACAAAACGGACATGGACGAAGGAAAAGTGCCAGTGTCATGTTCTTTTCCGTCATCCCTGTCTGTTTTGCACTGTTAATTTCCGAAACACAGTGGACAAGAGAAGTAAAATGTTCCTGCACACAAGTATAGTGGTCCCTGCCATTATTTGCACTGTTTCCTCCAAAATGTACTGTGACATATATTAATTTCATCCAGCTCTAGCGCTTCATTTGTTCACAGGTAATCTCATTTTCCTCGTGGGACCTTTCTGCATCTTATTACCAACATAAACGCAAGTTCTTGATCGGACGCTTAATTCAATAGCAGAAACATGTCATATATGCTTCAGTCGGAAAGAACACGAATTTCAGTCCATCTCACGAACAGAAAACCGAGGAAAGACACGTCTCCTCGTTCCTGTTGTGTGCATTTGCAGATCACAGGCAGCAGGTGACTGAAGCATACGTAAACAATGGCGGTGAATGCCCCGCGTGGCCCAACCCCCCATCTCTCTCCCACGGCCCTTTAATTTACGATAAAGCGTCGTACATTTTGAGGGCGTCCGCTGACCCTTCGATGCCTTTCCGTTCGCCGCTGTCGTACAGCACACCGGTGATGTCCATCAGGACACCCCGAATCGGTCTCCGGAGCCAGCTGGCCATGGTGATCTTCGTCTTGCAGACGACGCACGCGACAATGCCACTTTCACACACTTTTACACGGCGACGCCTTTCAGGGAACGGTGTCGGACGAGCGCTGTTGAACGGGTAACTCACTTCTTCTTTACACACCTGTGCTCACGCGCGCTACGTTTGCCCGAGATGGTAACGAAGACTTCTTGGTAAGTCAAATTTTATGTAAGCTTATTCTTACGAATGACTGAAGAAGAAACTAAAGAAACGGAACAAACTAAACTGCAATGCAAAATCGGCCGATTTCATAGCAAAGGTGCTCTGGTTAGTACAGTATGCTTACACCAGACTACACACCACAACTACACAACAATAAAAATTGCAATGCAAAAATTTATAAATATCACTTTTTTTTAATTTTAGATGCTTGTCTGCGTCAATGATATAGCTAAACATAATGTTTAGAGTATTGGAACCGATCGAAGCTAATCCAAGGCAATCCAGCGTGGGCAAACGTTGCATGAGTGCTGGCGCCGAAGTCGTGGTGTTGCATAGTGTTGCCGAAAGATCTCGAAATAAATCGAGTGTCCGCATTTGACGAACCATGAATTGTTTCGTGCGGTGGTGCTTGACGTGTATACCCTGAAATTTGTTCCTAGGGTGCCGTTTATTTATTTATTTATCTCCACTTTTTCACTTCCGTGTTCCCCATCTTCAACATGAAGTGTCATTACGAAGTTCTAGGAGTGTCCAAAAACGTGACCCCGGATGAGCTGAAATTGTCCTACAGAAAACTCGCGCTACTGTGGCATCCAGGTAAGTACGCACGCTTGCGCGACGGGTTACGCGTTCACGAATCACGATTGTGACTTCAAGCGAAACTATACCCGAATTCTTCCGCACTGGGTTGACGTGCTTCTTCTGGACGCGAAAGCGTAAGAACGAAGTGTCGTGGCTAGTCAGTGATTCTGTGCCACAAGATGCACAAATTAGCGCGCACAGTACATAACATTTTAGGGGACTGCCTACAGCGCTTCTTAAAGGATACTGGAGTCACGGGTAGTTTCATTCGGGTTAGCCGCATTTCCGTGCCTTCTCTAGGCACGTGTGACGCTCCTGCGCATTCATTTACGAAGGTGTCCGTGCCCTTATCTGTTTCGAAACAATTTTTTTTCTGTTATTACTATCTTTTTGAATCGTACGTGCATGCAACTGCGGTTTCCAATGTGTGCTAACTATTTCAGAAATTGCTCCAGTTCATCTTAAATGTGGCAGACCAGGCGAACAGACCGCATTGCTTGCCCGAGCAGCGCATTCTTTGCGAGAGACAACCCACAAGTGTGCACGCATACGCCTAAAATTAAGGGAATCACGGTCACAGTTCTGGCGAGATAGTCTAAATCGGTTATACACAAATTCACATTTGTGACCTGTTTAGACGAGCTGTAGAGTCGCCAGTGCATTGAATGTGATCGGCTGCGTCCAAAGCTATCGTCCAAGTACCTCCTTCCTGGTTAAGAAGCAGCTTGCTTTCATACGAAGGTGACAGTACACAATAGACTGTATGGTTAGCTAGTCAAACCAGTCAATTTTCTTCACGAAAATAATCCACATTGAGACGCTTTATTCCAGTTCACATGGGACTAATATGATTACGTTCATAAAGGCAGTGACTGTGCCAGCTGGGCATTAAGGTCTGCTTGATTTGCCCACACCACTGTGAACCAGTTCACAGCAGTTCATGAGAACTTAAGAAATTATGCAGCTTGATTTCTGCGACACAGGCACAGCGCGACACTCGAGAAACGAATGCCAAGGTGTAGACGTGGTGCAGGTGCTATGATGTGTCCGACCAATGTGCACAGAATGCATAAGTTTGAGAGGTCCTGAACTGCTGGTGTGATCTGCTTCTGAGGTGTATACACCTGCGCCTGCGTAGACACGGCAGACTCTAGCGCTTCATTTTAAGTAAGTGGGGTTTCATTGGCATTTGCGACTATGTGCTAGGTCGTCTGCTGCACTGCTGCTTTGCACCTGTACACCTGCACCAAGTCGGCACCGACAGTAGAGAGGGTGCAGTGAAATCGTGAACCAGTCCTGCACCTTTCCTGCGCCTTTTGAAATGAATGGCATGGTTCAGAGGGCGCCATTGGTGCACGGCTGAAACAAATAGCAGGGTGCAGCACCTCGTGAACTGGTTCAGATGGTGCAGGCGAATCAAACGTACCTTTAGTCAGTTGCCCGGTTCAGCTGAGTCACGTGGTTTAACCTAGGTGGTTTTAAGCTCCTTGGTAGAAATCAACTGTAACTATGAGCTCAAAATTAATACCTTTTTCTTTATGTAAACTGGAAAAAACTTGCATGCAGAACAAGGGCACAATAGGGATATCGACTAACAACAGTAAATTTATACACATCCATGCATATAAATAAGCAAAAATAGATCAATGTGCATGTGGGAGCAGAAATTCCTGATACATTTGAACTTGAGAAATCAAAACAAAGGCTATGTGCAAAGCTGTACAGTACCTAAACCCTTCAACCATGACCTCTATTGTTTTGGTGCAGCAACAAACTGTTTGCCTACACAGTTGTATGCAAATCAATTCTACTATTAGCAGGGTCATTTAATGTTGATGCTGAAAAAGAACAGTGCTGGCATTAAAAATCTTGTAAGCAGCCACACTTTTACAAATACAGTGAAAGGTTCTACCTATGGCCACATTTCATAGACCATCCCTATTCAGGCAGCCTTTCAGACTTGGCCAGAGTAACATTGAAGGGAATTTATTAAATTTACTGGTATTAGTAAGGCTGGGCGTGAACCAAAATATTTAACTTAACTAATCAGGACATTTTAATCAATTAATTGAATAATCGGATTTGGGCATAGGCATATGTGCGCTAAATAACAAAACTGGTTATTATTCCTTGAAAGATTGAAGAGAACGCAAGCTATGCTATTTGTGTGGACGGTTGGCTTTCATATTACACCAATGGTGCCTTGCATGAGTGGACATGCGTCAAGCATCAAAATCACACAGACGTGATCAGAAATCCAACTGCAGTGAAGGCATTTGCTTGAACACTTGTTCCACTGACTTGGAAGTGCGTCACACGTGGGGCATCCTTTGTTGTCGCCCCAGGTAGACGTGCACACAGAACATTGTAGCTCAGTCTGAGGCTCTCATCCTTGCTGCTGATCAAGCAAACTGGGGACGTTGTCACAACTTGTGTGTTTCTTCTCACATCACGTCAACCAAACAATCGCTATTTTAAAAAATTAGTTTTGCAATTAAAGCATTAATCAGAAGCTTAATCAATGAAACGCCTAGCCCTTGTTAGTTGGCACCTGTATCGTGTCTTTTCCATGTGTCTCCTCCGAAATTTTGCACTCTACTTTCAACGGAGTGAACCTTGCCAAACCAAATCACCAAGGCTTACATTGTAGTCTACTAGCTCTGTCTTTCACCCTTTAAGGACAAGACATAAAAATACATAAAGAAAATGTGTATTTGTTGTCAAAATGAGCAGGATGCACTGAAGATAAGGATATTCAAGAAAAAAATATTTTGCAGAACCTTTTTGAGCGCTAGGTTTGCTGCCTATGGGCAACACACTGCCAGGCCGAAGACTGTAGACAAGCTTCACCCAAAGACACCTACACCTTCATATAAAACTTGTACAGATAGTTCCCATTGTATGCGAAACAAATGTGTAAATTGCATTTCCTCTACATTACCTGTACAATACCACTGCAGCTGTTAATTTTTGCACCGGCCTTTCTCCTCTCAATGTGCTTTCAAAATTAAATGAGTCATGTGCCAAACTTCCTCCCCATCCTCTGTTGCTGTTCCAATCCGACAAATTGTACTTGCTGCTTATCATTCAGTGTTGGCCAAAGGGATTTAGCCAGAAGCTTCATATTCAAAAGCAAACACATCAAGAAAAACTTATTTTGTTGCTTGTAGACAGCACTCGTCTATAAAGCGTTAATGCCACGCTCTGGTAGAATCATTTGTGAAATAAAACTGCACTGCCCTTCATCTTCAGATAAGAATCCGGATAATCTTCAGGAGGCGACGGAACAATTCAAGCTCATCCAGCAGGCCTACGATGTGTTGAGTGATCCCCAGGAACGGGCCTGGTATGACAAGCACCGTGATGCCATACTCAAAGGAGGTGAGATCCCTTTGTTCTTTTCTCTCACTATCTCTGCGAAAGTACAAAGAGGTAATGACCTATATCCGCTACAGCAGCTTGGGGATTAAGAATTGCGCGCATTAATTTTGTATGTATTTGCGGGCTTCTTTCACGCTCTGAAAAACACTTTTATGTAGCACGTATTAAGCAACAGAAAGCTATTTCGGGAGTTCTTCATGTTTCTCATTGACACTTCTAATTTAATTATAGTATTTGATAAGTTGATTAATTAAAAATAATTATGTAATCAGACAGAAAGCAAAAAATACTCTGAGTATCTCCAAGCGACGGCAAACAACATTACTTTTGGTTCTGTCCAGCTACATCGCATTTGCATATTTTTAAAACTTGGTACATGATAGTTGAGAGACACTGTAAGGGTTTGAACTGAACTTTGCAGTATGATGTGCAGAATTCATTTCTACGGCAAAAGGATGGACTGCCATGAAACTTGTTACTATTATAATTTTATTTGTATTTATTTATTTGATGACTTTCTGCTTCAAAAACTCTTGTGGTCAGAGATACGTATGCGTGTATGATCACTTTGAATCATTTGGTGATATTGTGCAACTCATGTTTCAGGTCTTGGTAGTGACTACAAGGATGACAGTCTAGACGTCTACTGTTACTTCAACTCCTCCTGTTTCAGCGGTTATGGAGATGACGAAAAGGTGCCCTTTAATGCATGGTTTCTTTTTATTTTCTGTTCTGCTATTTTTATTGTCAGGGCTTACCAGGCATTGCAGAAGCGAGGGGTGTATGTCAAGTGAAGTAATGTTCAGTCAGTCACGAAAGCTTACTGGACATTGTTTCCATTGCAAATGTGAATTTGTGCACTGTTAAGGCATGGTGCTTTTAATTTAATGAATCACTGTGTAGACGGCGAAGGCTACTACATGCTGGAACACTTAATTCGAAGCTCTGTGACCACGTTTCATAAGAATTCGGCTTCTTGGCAGATCCTGCATCCTGTAAACTTATGTGGTTGACTGTACTAAGTGATAACAATTAGCACGAAAAATTTTAACTGTGTTTTTTTAAAGAACTTAAGGTTCTCAAACAAATATATTCTCTGGAAAGGAATCTACAATGTACAGCCTTCGTAAAAAATATGCAAACTGGCATGCTGATGCCAAAAGCTAGCATGGGACTGTGTCAGCATGCTCTGATCGCCAGCACACACTTAGGCCAAGCTTTTTCACGGTGAGAAGAGAGCCACCCTTGCCATTGCGATCTTGTGCCTTTCGCTCCGTCTGTCACCTTTGCGGGGTCGCTCAACTCTCACGCATCCCATGATCATGTTTTTCCCACATGGCTCTCACTTCTCATGTAATCCGGCTTCGCCGCGTAGCTTTGCGCCTGCGGCGGTCGGTGTAGTTGCAGAATAGTACAAGAGGTGGCGCGAGTGTTGCGCTGCTAATGCCACCCAACGGCGAGGTTACTCGGGCGCAAAATGAAAGCCACTGCCTCTTTGGCTTGGTGACGGCTAGCTTCGCGGACCGTTTGCAGGACCATCCTGTGAAAGGTTTAGGAGCAGGACACCAGAATGCATGAACACAATCATTCGAACACGCCAACGTTCGCTTGTACGGTCACGCGAACGATTAGTGGTTGGTGTCCAGCATGGGGGCAAACATATTCGCTTGCTATCCGGTTGCGGTGAGTTGGACTTCCTTGATTTGTCATGCACCCGTTGGCATGTTCTGTTGGCAATAATCCTGCTGGCTAGATTGGTGTATAGATGGCTCAGTAAATGCCCTTGTGATTGTCTGCACTACTTTATTGTCGTTTCTTTGTCCCAAAAGCAAGTTTGAGACCCCAGACCTTGCACCCACTTGCTTACCTGCTTGTTGCCACTTAGTTAAGACCTCATACAAGAGTAGTGAGCTCAACTGGGAGTTGGCACTGTGCACCTTGCGCTGAGCCTTTCTTATTTCATGTCTATACTCTGATGCTGTCAGCACCTCATCAATGTGGTTACAGTGTATTAATTGTGACCCTAAACAAGGTGATCAGCACTATTCGCAGTTGTGGTCAGACCAAGTGCTGCACTGAAGCAAAACGAGCACGTGGGCCAGTGCTGTAGAGTTTCTATTATAACTCTTTGCACCTCTTTCAACAAAGCGACGTTAACTTCTAATTACTGCTGCACTGATTGTTTCGTCTTGTTGCAGCAGAATCGACCTGTGCTGTGACTAATTTTCTTTAACCAATACTTGTTAATTAACTTTGAAAAATTTTATTATGGAACATAGCATATTTTTGTGCACATGACCCACATAAAGAAATCCAAGAATTTAGCAGTAAAGTCGGGATACGGGTTATATGTCGATTTTGCCTTGAGGTGCGGCTTCATGGTATCAGGGTGCATGCTGCCATGAAGCCACATCTCAAGGCAAGGTTCTCCCTCAGTCAAAGCTTCTCCATCCCATAGGGATCCCCATCCACTCCCAACCGCTGCGTGTTAAAACTCCCTTCTCCACTCCTTCATGGTTGCCCATTCTCCTCCTCTTTGCGGATCGCCATTTTGCATTTAGTAAGCAAACAGTGCACATGGCACTGGCAAACTAGAACTCGGGTCATGATGAGGTGCGCTCAATAGCCACCCTTTACAGTGCAGCAGAAGCTGAAGATTAGCAACATCAGCGAAGAGAGCGGGGGGAAACAGAGCTGCTGGCCGAATATATGATGTGGACAAGTTGTTCATCTGTGAATGGAGACTGTTATTACAGTGACGTGAGCATTGTTGTATGCAGTTTATTTCCGCAAATTATATGCGGTGTATTTTTTATTTTTTTTTCCCATGCTCTTATAATTGGGGGTGCGGGTTCTACACGGTATAGTTGGTTATGCGCCGAAAAATACGGTATTTATATGAGAAACTTGAGATGACAGTCGTACTGGAAACTAGTTCATTTTGTTTGGTTTTTCTATTCTTCTGCATTCCATTTCGAGATATTCATCATCAAATTGAATGCTGGCTGCGCCAGATTCACATTTCGAGGGTGTGTTATCGACACAATTAGCCGATTCCGTAGCACATCAACGTAGAAGGCAGGCAGAGCTGATAACAGCTACACTCCACCTCTCAGCAAAAAAATGCTTTATTGACTTCCTCCTTTTCTCCACCATGAGCTACGTCACATGGGTGTTTGTGTTTGCATCAGGACTTTTGCTTGTGAATGCAAAATTAGCCTATCAGATATGATTACTAACATATCTCGGTATGACAGTGCTGCAGGAGAATGTAGAATTTGTTTTTTAATAAGGTCAACCTCAAGCGTTTAATATAAACATATACTATAACCGCAAAATTTTAAAGATGTGTTAACAAATTTTTATTTATTATTTGCCAACTTGTTAATAATCGTAACCACCGAAGCACATAAATCGCCTATGTAAGCAACATTTTGCATAGCTAGCATAGTGTTTCTATTAATATTACTGATACTTAATATTTATCTTCTAAAGTGCCGTGCCCAATATGCTTGTTTGGCCACTGACACACACCTCTGGCCATGTTCACGATAATTTGCGAATCTGAAACATTCATAGGTAGGTTGTGCCATCTTACTCAGAAATGGGCTAAACTAAAATTTTATGGTAGGTTTTGTTTTTATATTGCAGATGGCATGACAATATTATTGACTGTCAGTGTTGCTTGTGTCTCTAGTTTTTCCGACATGGCAGATCAGCTCAAAATGCCCATGCATTTTTTCAACAATGCAGAAATTCAAGAACATTTATAAACTTCGATTAAGAGGACGCCAATGGTAATTATTAGGTGTCCTCAAGGGACAGTGACAGCAACAAAGAGGCCATGTTGTATGAGAAACAAATAGTATCCCAATTAAAATAATTCATTGGCATAAGTCTTCATATTTGTTTGTATTTCCAGGTTTAAAAACTGATAAAACCATCAGCGACACACAGTATCTACAATGAAGAGCACTTTAAATTAAAGCTTTCTAATGTGTTAGACAGAAATTGAATATGTTGCACTCCGGAAAAATGCCTGGCACGGAAAGGAGTAAAGGTCCAATAAATTTGAAAATAAATATAATGGCATTGCGGCAACAAAAAATTAACAAATTTTGGACTGCCCATTTCATTTTTAGAGGCAAGGGGTGTCTTGTTACTTGAACCTCTGCTATTGATCAACATATTCATATGTTTCACAAAGCACTCCATCCTAAGCTCGTGCTCAATTTTCTGAAATGCCTCCGAAGTGTCTGCCATCCAAGTGCTTCCACTCAAGTGCTTTTTAAGCACATCTTTCAACATGGCCACTTCAGTGTAGTTCACAATGATAACCGCGACAAAGCAGTGGCATTATTTTTTAATGTATGTATCGTGAGGTTATAAACCATTGACCAATCATTGTCTTCGCATGGCTCCATGTAATATGTTGCAGTTGCTTTCATAAAGCTGCCTTGAGAGCATATTTCACTGCTCCGAAATGCATTCTGGCTGCTCCAAAAGCTGCTTCAAAATGGCATTGGACAGTGGCATCATTGCAGTGAAGATGCATGTGATGGTGAAAAAGCTCACAGTTCTGCATTGTAGTCAATATTGTTTCATTTTTTTGAGTCGGTTATACACGCATAAACGCAGTAATTGCCTTTACTAATGAGCCGAAAGTCTCCATTCCTGATGTCTTTCTGTTCTTGTTTATGCCAGGGATTTTATGCGGTGTTTCGAGACGTCTTTCAAAGACTCGCTGCCGAGGATGAACCCTACCATGATGACCCCGTGGTTGTACCAGGCTTTGGAAACAGCACCAGCTCATATGATGAGGTAAGCGTTTGTACCTTGAGTTGCAGCACACTAAAGCTTCTATAGATGTTAGCTGACAATGGTAGAGTCGGTGCCATTGCTGACCACAATGGCAACGAAAAATGCGGCACCAAACTGCAGGAAGCTTGTTAGTGAGCGTCGAAGCAGATAGGCCTAGGTGGATCAGCGTGCAAGAGTGCTGGTTTGAAGCTGTGAGATAATAAAAATGGCTGCGGTGTTGGCTTCAAATAATGCCGTTTCATACCTACAGTCATGGCAAAAGGTCTGGAAAAGTAGACGGTGAAAGGTTTCAGCGTCTGAAACTTCAGACATTCTTATACATTGGCTCTATGGGGTACAGAGTGATGCTGTGAAGGCATCTGTATTAGCAGGCATGTCTGAAAAATCTGTTGACTGTAGTATAGCCATTGCTGTAGTTCAGTTCGTATAGCATTGCACATGTAATGTGGTAGATGTGGGTCTGGCTCCTACTAGCGGCAAGTTGTTTTTTCACCTGCTTTCGTTTCCATTTACCTCATTATCTCTGCATTTCAGTAAGAACCATAGTTAATTTCTCTTTGCTTTTCTTTGGTGCATGGTCTGTTACCTTTGTGGGTTTGTGACCAAGTAAAACCATGCCCCTCGGTTCTTCCTCTTCTTGCTTTATTCTGACAATTTCATAAAGTTGATGATTTCTTTGGTCTACACCTGCTGGTAGGTCGTTGGCCCATTTTACGGCCACTGGCAGAGCTACTGCACGGCCCGGACCTTTGCCTGGCTCGACACGTATGACGTCCGGACGGCACCCAACAGGCGAGTGGCGCGGCTCATGGAACGCGAGAACCGCAAGGTGCGAGATGCTGCCCGACGGCAACGCAATGAGGAAGTCAAGGTGAGTGTAGTGCTTCATGAAATTTCTGTAGCAGAAGTGACATCAGTACTGCTTCCAGTAGTGTGTGTGTGTTTTGTAACAGATTAAGACACCAAAACCAAACTGCAAGCGCTGTTATGAATTGGTGCTGCGTGACAGAACCTGCATGGTGATATAACAGCGCTTGCTCCATTCAAAGGAACAACACATTCCAAATATCTTGTGGCCTAAGCTAATATTACATTACATAGCCTAACCTAATCAAGACAATGAAACTAAATTGCATGCACTGTTGTGAATTGATACCCTTGACAGAACCTACATTGTGATGTAATTATGCATGCAGTATACAAAGAAAAAACACATTACAGATGTTTTGTTGCCTGATGCTCTTTAGTCATTTAACTGCCAAAGTAGGGCTGTGCTCGGTATAGTGTCAGCCATGTTGTTTGGCTACAACTGTTCGGATTTGTACCTGGCCTCCATCTTTTCTCGACTTTGGTAAGTATCACTCAAATACATATGTAAACATGATCTGACAGATTAACATTATTGCCACCTATCACGGTGGCTGCGTGGCTATGGCATTCTGCTGTGAAGTATGATGTTGTGGGTTTAATTTCCAGCCGCAGCAGCTGCACTTTAAAACAGGGAAAATGCAAGAATGCTCATGTAAAAATAAGGTTTTAAATTAAAGATAAGAGTAGATCATCTTAGATTGAGATGCTAATCTGGAGCCTTCCCCTACACCGTCCCTCATAACCCATGATGTAGTGATGTAGTTTCGGGACTCCGAACCCTACAACCCTCAATATTTTTTTATTTAATTACCATAAATATCTCAAGTTAATTTCAATGAAACAATGTCGCATTATAAAGTTCTGCAGATATGCTGCTTCATCTCTTTTGTCTTTTATTCTTTGACATACCATCATCACCATATTATACAAATTATATCACCTCTGCCCATGTAACTTTGCTGGAATCCAATGTCATTTGATGTAACGAATGTTGTTCCCTGTAAGTGATGTTTAAATATTTCATGTGACAGGGGTGCTTTTCTCTTTCGTTTTTCTCTTACTGCAATGCAGCAATTGGTTCAGTTCGTCCGGAAGCGAGATCGGAGGGTTCAAAGAAGAAAGGTGAGTTTGACTTTGCTTCACTACCTTAAGATGTAACACTGGTGTCACATGGGCATACTGGTGGCCCCTGATCCGATAACTCAGGAACTCATCTGCAATGTAGGCACTGCTACACAGACAGCGTCACTCCACTCCAGCAGTTTCTTTTGTCGCGCGGCATGCAATTTGAGAGGCTCATTTGCAAGCAGCCGCTTGTCATTCTATCATTTGACCATCTGTGTCCGCGGAAGTTTCCAGTTATTGTCTCGGTGTTCCTATGTGGTGGCATTGAAATTTCTTTATATTGAAATCGCATACAAACACGTTTCGTTGTATGGAGGTTTTAAATACATGGTGTTCTATGGACAAGAGGTTATGAAAAGTGAAATACTTCGTTATATCAAGAATTTCATTATATTGAAGTTCATTATATCGAGTTTTAACTGTACATTGTTTCATACATAGTAGGCAGCTCTACAAAGGCTATCAAAACTTCTCTCGTTGCTCGCACACGTGACCAAAAAATAGTGCGTCACATATGAAAAAAAAAAGTATCGGTATGCGTCACCTAATTTGATGTAGCACAAGGTTTCACACTTTTATGACACATATATGACATAGTTATTACGGAGAAGGTGTCGCAGATCTCAACCCATTTTCCACCAAACGAATGGAGCGACACATTTCTTTGACCAGCGGCAACAGAACACCGCTTGCGCTCGCGACCAAAACATAAAACATTGGACACTGGAAGCACAAATGTGCACAAATATTTAATACGTACATGATTCGATGTAACGAGTTGTAACGATGTAGCGATCCACAAGTTTTAGTTATAATATATGAACTAGTTATTCTGTAGAAAGCATTTTCAGTCGAGAACAACTGCACTGCTAAATTCATGGTGTGAAACTTCTATGACTGCACTACTTTTGTAGCTTCTGCAGCTTTACGTGCTAAGTATTAAATATCATATAGATACTGCAGCACTGCAATAGGTGAGCATGAAACAGCTTCAGTGCCTATGTGCATTTCAGTTTTGTTGAAATCTCATGATGTTACTGGCGTCACTTAAAGAAGTGAGAGATTATGCTCATGACACACTTTTTTGAAACTGCATTGTTTGTATTCCATTTCTTCTATTTATAAAATCTTTTCTTTGCCTTACGTGCACTTATTTTTTGCAATTGTGCTTGCAGAAAGAGCTCGAGGAGAAGGCAGCCGAGAGTGCTCGGAAGTCCGAGGCCAAGCGTGTGCAGAGGATTTTAGAGCAGAAAAAGTGAGCAGATTTCATTACTTTGTAAATTTTGAACTCTTTGTCATTTTGCAGTTTTCTTGGTTCCTCGTCGGAGTGTTTAGCAATGGACTGGAACTGTGTGAACAAGACAGTCATGAACATGACTCTGTGAGCAAACGTTCACATGCTGTGTAGATATGTTGTTTATATTAATGTTTGAATAATAAAATTTCCTAATAAATTCGAATACGAATATTTTAGAACTACCTGTTAATGTTTAACAGTATATTGAACTGAACATAAATTAAAAAATTATATGGATCCCCCGCACTGTAGCAATCAACGTAAGCGAAGATTTCTGTGCCGTTTGCTTTGATTCACGATAATTAGTGGTGATGTTGACGATGAATATTTAATTTCTTCAATGTTCATTACAATACGAGAATAGTGAATTGATGGTAAAGGTTACCTTGAATGCACCTCTGCTGTTTGTCTGTGTACCACACAGAATGCACAGCGAGACGTGTTTGCTTGTGGCATTGTTGTGCACCATTGTTCATAATCTTTGAGGAGGTTAGCATTGTCATTGCCTCACACGGCACATGGCATCATGACTGAAGTGTTAAACTTTTATTGAATTGTGGGGCTACTACTGCGTAGTACACAGAACACACAGCGAGATGTGTTTGCTTGAGGTTTCGTTGTGCGACATTGTTCATGACCTCCAAGAAGGTTAGCTTTGTCTTTGCCTTGCGTGGAATATTGCCTGGTGTGCCGTGTGAATGCGGCTTTGTGTCTGCGCACTATGCGTCAGTTGTCCGCTTGACAAATTTGCATGGTGTTTATTTTTCAGAAATAGCAGAAACCTACAGCACTGTACCTTGAAATTAAATTTATCCCGTTTGACCGCAGCCATTGCCGTCTCTAGTAATAGCATTTCTTTGGATGCTTGCGTGGTAGTGAAATGTGCGTCTCCGATGAAGACATGCATCGGACGAAGACGTGCACTGCGGCCACACTCCAAAGAAAGTCACGAGGCCTTCACCGCTGCGAGCGCTAATGAATTGAGATGAGAATCGTTGCTACTGCAGTGTTTTCATGCACAATAGAAACAGAATTTGCTGATTCATTAAGTAAATGAAAGCCAGTAGATAAAGTCAGCATTTGTTTTTGTTTCCTTGATAACCTCGATAATTCGACATTTGGTTAATTTGGACATATTTTTTTAGGTCTCCTGAAATCTAAATGCACGAGGTTTTACTGTACTTATAATTATGTACATATGTGGCTATTATGGTACAGCTTCAGTTTTGTATCCAATTGTAATGCGCAGGCAATTTTCTTTCCCATTTTCTTAGGAGGGAAAAAAGTGTGTACTTAGAACAAGGCAAGCACGGTAACTTGAATGTGAATGTTTCAACTTGCTCAGCTCCAAGCAATGCTAGTCAATCATAACAGTTATTTATTACCTCACCTATATGTTTCATTTATGGTGCGCCAAAATTTCACTTGTTTGTTTGTTCCCAAAAGTGAAGTTAGCCCTAACTAATACTTGGCATGTCTTGCGGCAAAGAAAGTTTCACAGTAAAAATATAATGTTGCGAGTAGTCCCAGACCCTGCTTCGAACCTCCTGTTTCCAGTGCATCTTCCATCAACCTTGTTTCATAGCCTGTTCTATCGTATTGTCAGCATTTTCCATCTTCCTTATTTTTGTTTTCCTTTGTGCAGAGCTATGGAGAATTATGAGGAGTCTGAGTGGTGTTCGATGGCACAGCTTGAAGTCCAGCTGAAGGATATCGAGGCCCAGCTGGACTCTCAGTTTGGTGAAGAAAACAATGCACAGTCCGGTGGGACCGCGGAACAGCCAGCAGGTAAGCACCACTTCGTGGGGTGGCAAGGAAGAGATGTGATGTGTTCGTTTTAAGGATATTACTCCATTGCGCCATACTGAAAACAAAGAGGCTCAGCAAGCTAGCATTGCCGCCTGTGCTGTTTGCTTATCATCTACTGCCTATTGCGAAAAGCCATTAGACTGCTTGACAAGTGCTTAGGTAGCTATTACAATGGCAGAAGGATGAATTTTATTCATTCGCACATGCACAAAAATCTAATCATATAAATTTTACTGCTGGTTTCGAAGAATTGTATAGTGTCAAGAGGCGACCTATAGCAGTTGAAACAGACCAGCAATTGTCCAATTTCATGGTAAACTGCAGCCGAAATAATGCTACCAGCATTTGCTGAAATTTGACACAATCAACCTGAACGTAGGTTGTCTGCCACCAATAAACAAGCTTTAAGTTTTTACTCTTCCTTGAGCTTTATTGCACCATCGCGATTTCCAAACTTAAAGGGGCCCGAGACACTTTTTGAGCACAGTAAGAGAATGTTGCCGACCTGTGGACGAGGCTCCTGTGAACATGTGAGCCAAACATTCCACTGCATGCAGCAGGGAATTTTACAATCTTGTGTCTAAAACAGTGAAAAGTTGCTCGCACTCTCATTCGCAGTGTAGTCAGTAGCTACATGTCAAGCAGCCAAACAATCACTATTGGTGGATTTTGTGATCGTTTGATCATTCTCAGTGATACTATCATTGCTAATTTTGAGCTAAATGAATGAAAGCTATATGTCTGCAGTCTCAAAATGACCAAAAGGGTATGAAGGGGAATCGGAATGTCTTGGCCCTATCTTTTATCAGCCAGAATAAGGTACATACAGGTAATTACAAATATATGTACTGTTTTACATACCTTACACTATTTTTCCATTTAGTCTCCCACCTGTTCAGACATTTGTCCCATTGCAGCACTAAATTTGAGATGCCCCTGGGGTATAATTCGTCTGGCTGACTGTGGAACCACTGTCTTACTGCTGTCTTGGCTTTATTGTTGCACGTGAATCGCAGTCCTGCCAGGAACTGTTTCAGCGGACCCGTGCAAATCACTAGGGGTGAGATCCGGACTGTATGGTGGGTGGTCCAGACTCTCCGTCCGTCCCTTGCTTCATAGAAAACAAAGCACACTTCGTTGCTTATATGCTGTGGACGTGTGAAGCACACCCACTAGTTTCAACAAATGACAGCTGTGCTGTACCAAATAGCTACCGGCAGATAAAGCCAAGCCGGTCCAAGAAAGGTCCACCACTGGGAAAGGATACTGTAAGACTTATAGGACGATCTCATTGCTGCCATCCAGTTGTAAGGGTTGTAGTCGGGCATGAACTATGTGGCAGCTGGCCCATGCTGTCGTCGGACCCACTCACGTTTGGGACATGGTTGTAGGGAGGAACTTGTTCTCATCGAGAACTAGGAGTACATGATTTATTTACATATTTACATTAAAAAAAGAGATACATTTCGACAGTCTAGCATGACTCCCAAATGGAGCATGCAAGAAGGATACAGCACAAAGCACCAAGCACATCGCTTGTCGAGCACGAGCACACTCTAGCAGCTGACAAACTGCTGCTTAAAAAGCCTCTGTCCTCCTTAGATCCCTAGGGGAGGGAAAACTGCTGTCCAACCTTCGTCCATTCAGACCATCCACAGTCGTTGGGGCGTAATCGACCCGCCTTTGAGGGGGAGGGCTCACACACTCACATACGCTTTTTGGATTCCCAGAAACCGAGTTGAGCGGGTCCTCGTAGCCAGGTGGTCATGCTTGCCCCAGCCGGCGTCTCTTAATTCCAGAGCTGGCTTTCTCCGGTGGTCGCCACGAGTGTCAGCAGACTGGGACGAATCCTGGGGCCCGAGAAAACTCACCGCAACATACCCTTGTGTTAGAGAACCTCTCTTGCTGCAAATAGACCATGAAAGCCACAGCAAATCAACCAACAAAACACGGTCCGCCAAACGTGGCCAGCCCTGCTGCTGTTGCAGACTCTCCGAAGAAAGGCGCATGGTGGATTAACGTTGCCGTAGTCTCCAGTTCTCCGAAGGAAGTTCATGGTCGGTTAGCGCTGTTGTCTTTGCTGGTTCTCTGAAGGACGCCACCCCCACGGGTTGATCGAAGCACCTGCAGCAGGCTGAGATAGCTTTGCAGAGCAGTACCCCTGCAGGCCGATCGTAACAATAAATTGAATTTGCATTTACAGCTGTAATTTATATAAAAAAAAGTAGGGGCAATGACCTTCTGATTCGCCCTCATATTTGATCTTTGCACTTCCTTTCTACACATGGCAGTTGCAGGTAGCTGCATCTGGTACTCGTGGCCTCGGAAATTTCAAAAGGGTGTGCTGTGAAGCAAAGATGCTGCGGCCGCCTCAGAGTGTCGCTTTGAGCCCTCTGGCCACTGACTTTGAGTGACATAGCTCCAGGAGTGTGGTGACAGGAGGCAACCCAAGTGCCAATCTTGCATTAAGAGAGCAAAGTGCAAGCTTGAATCGAAAATAGAATTGCAAAGAGAAAAAAAATTACCATCTTTTGATTGGGTCCTTTGCCTCCTTGCCATCCTCCTGTGTAGCTTCCAACATGCTAATGGAGATGAAAAGGAGAGAGAGAGCCTCACATTGGTGTGATAACTACCCCTAACTCCACTTAGATATGAAGTATTTGAACAATTTTTGCTCCTGGGTATTTGTGAGGTAACATATTTTAATAGCGAGGCCATTCTTTGATAAGCGTTTCAGCTCCCCTCTAGTGCTAGTTTGTTATCTTGTTGACCATAGCCTACACCATTGGGAAGCAGATTTGTTTCTTTGATGTCTAAAATTGCTTACTGCATATAAATTGCTAAATTAGTATTTCTAGTATTAGAAAATAATGTGCATTCCATCCAGCCACATTCAGCCCTCAGAAATACGGTCGCTAACTGATAATTCATGCTCTATGAGCACTGACAAATGGTCTGAATAATTGAGAGTTTGCAATATTGTATTTACAGGAAAATAAGTGGGTTTATTCCACAATTGGCCAAAAAAAAAAAGCTTGTCAACATGTCACTTATACACATGCACGTGCCTGTGACTTGGTCAGTCGGTATTTCGACCATTTTCATGGTGTCGCTACTGATAGATAAAGGTATGGTTAATGCAAGCACCGAATCTCCTTCCCTAACAACTTAACAGAGGTCGACCGCAATCTGATAGCTGAATGATCATAGTTTTCTTCTCAACAGTGATTCTCCCGTGCACTCAAAGTTGGTGGAGACATCGAGGGTGGAGTTGGTGCCACTTCAAGCTTCCTACTCTTAGCAACAATAATTCATAATAGCAATAAAGGAAGTCTCTAGAAACTACATCACTATTTGACACGTAAAGGGAAGGACGCTGGATGCATGTAACTTGCTTGGCAAACTGCAAACACGTCAAACACAGTGTTTACACCTTAACAACTAGTTTCTATTTCAAGGAAGTACCAGCAACATGGCCAGCGACCGTGGCCTTCCTCCATGCCAGTGACGTATCAAAAATATCTCTTTCTGCTCTCAACTCGGTGGCTGAATTAGCAAGCAGTTGTGCATGTTGAGTCCAAATTATTGAATGGGCTGCTGTAAGTTATCCAAAATTTCGGTTGTCCTTATAAATTAAGTCTGCGAGATGAGTGATGGTGCCACAAAGCTATCTGAATAACCAAGACTGTTTGAATTATCGGTCGGCGACTTCATATTGGTACAAAGTTGGTAAAAACATTGAGACTTCCTGGCACTTTACAATTTGAAATTTATTTTTGCCTGTCAATTAGCAGGTAACATGATAGATAAGATCAGCGTTATAGTGACAGCTTGCAGGCATGTTTCAGTTCTCATAAAATTAAATCTGTTGATTAAATGGTATTTCTCCAAAAAGATACACATTTAAGGTAATTCGCTGACTGTTCAAGAGACAAATTACTTTAAAGCAACTAAATTAATTTGCCTTCTTTTCACTACTAAACAAATGAACTATTTCTTTTTCCTTTCTTTTTTTTCCAGAGAATGGTGCAGAATCAGAAACCGATGAGTCTGAGGATGACGATCCAGACGAACTTTACTGTGTGGCCTGTGATAAGTGCTTCAAATCAGATAAAGCGTGAGTGCACTC
This sequence comes from Dermacentor albipictus, assembly GCF_038994185.2. NCBI lineage: Eukaryota > Metazoa > Arthropoda > Arachnida > Ixodida > Ixodidae > Dermacentor > Dermacentor albipictus. Next base: position 66,320,975 of record NC_091829.1, on the reverse strand, counting down.
CTTTTTCTTTTTCTTTATTGCAGTTGTTTCGTAGCAAGATAGATTAGCATGGTTAACATGCAATCCTTTGAGGCTTAACCACGTCCATACAATTTTTGAACGAAGAGCTTGGCCGTTGCTGTTGCTTGCCGTATCACCAGTCTTCTGGCCAGCCAAAAAAACTTAGCTTGTTGCTTGGAATTCTGCACAGTGGCTTCTGTTGGTTAACAAGATTGCACAACAACCAAGTCGCCTGCCTTGATCTGAATTCTCTGTTGCTACTTACTCTCCAATGCAACAGCAAGAAATAAAGAGTCAGCCTCATTTCGTTTCATCTCATGCTAAACACAACTTGCGGACAATGTTTCATTGTTATTGCTAAGATGCTCTGTTTGTTAATACATAAACAAAGCAAACTGGCTTCTGGGGTCCCCTTGTGACTATCACGGAGGCGTCTGCTGTTTAACATTGGTTACCAGGGTATGAGAGCACTTGGCGTCAGTCATTATTGCCAAGTTTTGTCTGCTCATTTTTAAACAGATGCACAGCTAACAAGATTATAACGTGTTTGTCCTTGCCAACATTATGTTGATCAACTGAAGAGTTGGTGACGTCAGTTAGTGAAAGTTAGTGACATCAATTAGTGACAAGTTAGTAAAGTCATGTGGAAGTAGGTTCCATTCCGGAATTGTTCTAGGCTGGAGTGAGTAGCAGTACATGGTATTTGTACTTTTTTGTGCAGCAAACACTGTTTCAAGGTTGTGAACTGTTTGTTCACATGGTTGCAGATTCGCCAACCATGAGAAGTCAAAGAAGCACAAGGAAAACGTGCAGTTTCTCAAAGAAGCCATGCAGGAGGAGGAGGCCCAGTTTGCTGGCACAGCCACCCAACCAGAAGAAACTGTCCCTGCTGAAACTCAAGACGCTGGAGACAATGTCGAAACGAAGCTGCCGAAGACAAAACATAAAAAGAAATCGAAAAAGTAAAATCCTTCAGATTATGAGAACATAATGGGTTCTGGCTTCACCGCTAGCATTTATTGAAAATGGCCTTGAATGGAACTGTGCCTACCAGTGCAACTAGAATTTGTGCACTGAAAGCCTTGTGCAAACGTGTTCCACAGCACACCATGGTGAGGTGTGTGTTTATGTGTGTTTCTGTGTGTATGTGTGTGCTTTCTCCATGAATCCTCACTCTAAACTGAAGCAGCAATGACTGAAACAAGGACACAAAGAAAAGAACATGCACTGCAGGACAAGTGCTTGGTGCCAGCTCAATTTTTGGCCGAAGAATGCCAGCCTCTTATAGTCGGCCCAGAACCAGCATACATGCATCGGTATTATTAGGCGAGATCAAAAGTGTTCGTATCTTGTTTTCTGACTATGCAAGAAAAGATGTATGTGCTTAAACAATTATCTTTAGCTTTTCTTATGTAGAATGATTCTATTTTTATTTCTTTCCCAGTTGTTTGACTTTGTTGGTTTTAAAAAATGGGTCATCTCAAGAGTAAGACTACATGCACAATTTTTACAAAGGCCAGCTAAATGCAGGGTGTCTACCAACCGGGAAAACCGGGAATTCTCAGGGAATTTGAACAGTCTGGAAAAACTCAGGGAAAACTCAGGGAATTTGTGCTTCTGTCAGGGAAAATTAGCTGTAACTTTATTGAAAGGGAACGAAAGTCGTGTTAATGCTCGCTCCAGTAACAGAAGAATCGCAATGAATCGTCATTGACGCCGTGTCATCGGCACGATGTGTTACCAAAGTAGTTAACGACCGATTTTCCAGACGCTTTTTCGGACATGCCCGATAATTTGCACGGCTTTGCGGCACCACCACGTACTCCATATAGTAAATGTATATTGCCCTGACTGCAGGTCTGAAATGGAATTAATCAAAGCCGCCACCGCCGCCATTTTGATTATCTCGCCGCCTCGAACTGGCACTATCGCACGCAGATCCGCCGGCAGCCGTAGCTACCACCACGGCAACGTTAGGCCTAGCTGCTTCTACGTTCGCTGTTAAGCTTCTTGCCGTGCGGTGCCGTGTTTTTCATTGAAAGAATTCGCCGCTGTCAGCAATGGCACCAACACCACGTTTGTAATCTTCGCCATTGGCTTCGATGCTCTCAGAGCACACACAGCGCGTTTCGTAATGCCAGTCTTTAAAAGTTAGCTTCGCCTCATTACAGCAGTGCTAGGCGGTGAAGCTTAACAAGCGTGGGAAGGGGCAATTGTCACGGGACACAGTATGTATTCCTTAAATATACGCGCGTGCACCCCCATCTCCTGTCACAGCACGAGCACTGATATGCCTAATAAGTGTACTGGCAGGCCTTAAGAACTTTTGCGGACCTGCCTGTGCCAATTTTAGCCCTTATAGGCAGTTAGAGACATGCATTCATTTTTTTTGGACTGCCCGATTTTTCGGATGTTTTTGCGGCCCCTAGGGAGTCTGAAATTTCGGACGTTGACTGTACAACTGACCAAGAGGATCCTTCAAATGATCCATAGGGTGAACGTGTGGCAGAAGGAGGATGAGAACAGGAAGGACCGACGTCCTGAGGAATTAACGGGAAATTAAGCGTGCCGCCACCTCTTTGAAGGAGCTTGAGCTCAAAAAACAAAGCGTTGACTGATGCTGAGATGCAGGTGTCCCTCATTCAAACCAAAATAAGCTATTTAAAGCAGAGAAACCCTACACTGAGATGTTTTGTACGGGCTGAGAGTATGTCATTGTCAGGACAGTTGAGATTGACTTCCCAGCTGCTGAGAGAGAATCTTAGTTGTGACAAAGTTCAGGCCTCATACCGATGAGCTTGATATCAGTTGATAGAAATGGCTCATATTAAAAAAATATTTACTTATGTATGCACCTCCTTACATTCGTATTTGTAAATGTTAGACCCAATTTGCAATGGGTTTTATCATTTTTTCACTGTGCATTTTACTAACACCTTCCTTCTGTTTTCTTTTTAAATAAAATAGATATTAATCCTTACTATTCAAACTGGATTAAGTCATTTTTTTGTTTCAACATGCTTACTAGAGAGTGACAGTATCGGGCAACATGGTGTCAGCCTGTCTTGACATAAAACAAAGTTCTGGCTCATTCAGGGAATTTAGCAAAAGTGCTCAGGGAAAACCTGGAAAACTCAGGGAATTTGGAAATGTCAGCTTGGTAGACACCCTGTAAATGGCTTTCGTACTGATTCTTGAAGTTATTGTTGTGCTTAAATGTTTGATCATTATAACACTGCCCTATTCAACACACACGTGCACAAACACACACACACACACTTCTTGCCAAGTTGATATGCCTTCAAAATTCATTAGCTAAAATTTGTATATTGAAGTATGTGTCGTAACATAATTAACAAAAAATTTTAATTAGCATACTTTGTAAATTATTCAGTTAAGTGTTTGGATCTCTTGTAGAACTAGTTGCTGCCTCATCGAGTTATTTCGATCAAGGCTTAGAATTGGGCTATTTGCCACAGGCTATTTTTTGTAATTTGGTGCAGATAAAAAAAAGATAGCGCTACACATTTCTGTAAGACACCATACTAATTTTATTGCAAGGATTGATGCAGTTTGTAACAGCGACAATTTTGCTTCGTTATCTATATTGAATTTAGCCACGGCCAGGCAGTGGTTTACAACTTAGTCGTCTAGACTTGCAGAATATGTGTGTTCAAGGGTAGGGCGCGAAAAGACAGAAGGGTGGACACCACGAACAAGTGCGCACTCGTAAGTAATGTTTATTGAGTAAACACTCACCAAACATACATAGCATACATACATATATATATATACATATACACATAGCTGGTATGTATGTATGTATAGTACGGTATGTGTGTGTCGCACTATCTATGGAAAGGCTTACAAGCAGTCGCACACTACATCACGAAATCTCAAGAAAAATAAAAAAATGGTAGGCAACCCTAATCATTGACTTGGGTGTCTCTTAGTGGCACTCGCACCTCGGCGTTGATGATCTTTCGGTTAAGCGAGCGAACGTCGTTCCCCTGGGACGATATGCGGCCGAGGAGCGAGGGATGGCGAGGAGAAATAAAGCAAATTGAACTTCGTAAAGTAGTGACACACTCCTCCTTCCCTCCTCCTCGTTGCTCCCCTCTTTCACGCTCCCTCGTCGACCGTGGCGCCGCCTACACTGCTCGAGCGTAGCAACGGCGCCAACATGCGCTCCTCGACACTCCGTAGACACTCCTCGAGCAAAAATGGTGCTGGTGCACGGCGTGAGGGACCACGTGATGCTATTAGGCCATTAGCGACGCGGCGTCGGCCATGGCCAAAACGCGCGAGGAGGAGGCGGCATTCTTCAAAGCGTGGCGCTACTTCACGAAGTTTAAGGGGCTTCAAGGAGAAAGCGCAGCGCGCGCCAGCTGGTGGGGCGTAGCCTCCTAGCGAGCGGCGCACGTAGCGCACCTTACTCGCCCTCTCCCGTGTTGACGTCAGAGCATGCAACGAGCGCGCTCGCGCAGCTGTTGCGAGCAAGCGAGCGAGCGAGGAAGTAGGTGAGCGCCGCTAGAGAAGCGAGAAAGGGAGTGACGTCACATCCGCTTTGCTAGGCAGATGTTCAGTCTACGCCAGGCAACCGCTTTCCATTAATTAGCCGGTTAAATGCCATGCTACCTTCCTGTGTGTGACGTCATTAGTGACGTCGTTACGTCCGCTTTCTATTTACGGGGTTCCCGGAATTTCGGCAAAGCCGTGCTCACGTGGCGGGTCTCCCATGTCTACGATTCTGTGCTCTGTGCAGTAATGAGCGATTTCTAATTCTAATTATTCCAGATGATTCAGTAACTCAACGTAACTGAACTTATGCTCTGATGTCACATCTATAATGAGACCCACGATTTTTGTACTGTACTATTTTTTTCTGTTTTCTGATTTATTATGAATTTCGTCCCCGGTCGGCTCAGGAGGCGAACCGGAAGTGTTGCTCCAGAAACAAAACTTTCACTCGATGCTCGTGCCACTAAAACGCAGCTCGTGGTACTTCAGTAAAGATGGTCTAGAAAGATATCCTTCTCGGACAGAGTTATCGACGCCTTGCTCACAGCCTGCAGCAAAGCCTTGCCAGTGTCGTAATTTCTCTCGCCTTTCGCACACGTCGTCCGCCGATCCCCGCGGACAGCTCGTGGCGATGACGTGTGCGGCGCATGGCTCGGGCCGATGACGAAGCACGAAAACCGGGGCGGCCCCGTGCGTCGCGCGCGCGCGCTCTTCGGACCCACAGTTTCAAGCGTCCGGGCTAGCCTTGCCCAAGACAAGCACCCCGGCCTGAACCTAGCAGGCCTGTGCACTCCGATTTGTGACGTCATGCTACTTGGACCAAAATTTTCATTGCCAAGCCCAGCGTGACGAAGGCGATGACGCCAAAATCACCGCGGCTCGATCGGGAGCGTCCCCATCGGATACTATGGCAGTCGGGCAAGGTAGCATGACGTCACGGATCGAAGTGCACCGGCCTTGTGCTATCTAGGAGGCATTGCCTGAACTGGCCGAACCGCCGCAGAAGTGTTGGCGGGATGCCGGAAAATGTTCGTAGCTGTCGCCGACATCTCTAGCTTCCGTTTTCGTGGTCTCTTGTGGCGGCGCATTTCCATGCTGCTCAAGGTGAGCGTGTTTCGTGATTTACCTTGAACGCTGTCCCTTTGAGAGTTTCCTGCTTTTGTTTTATGCGTTGCATATTGCAATCACTCAGTTCAGCCCTTGGGCGCGGCCGGGCGGCCACCATTGAGGGTATGAGCCATTGTTCATTGCTGCGCGTCTCATACGTGGGTCTATTCTCTTTTAAGTTTGCTATGTTTGTTATTAAGTTGCTTATATTTTTATGCGTTGCATATTGCAATCACTCAGTTCAGCCCTTGGGCGCGGCCGGGCAGCCACCATTGACCTTTAGCGCAACCACGTGACGTGACGTCACGACAGCCGGAGGAAAAGCTGGGCCCCAACTCGCGCAATATGCAACGCATTCTTGGCTTAACCAAGCTAAGCCTGGCCATTTTTTCATCTTCGTGCTACTTTCCAGTGCACGAATTAATAAAATTTCTTTGATTCTTTTCTTTTCTTTAATAATAAAATTTCTTTTCTTTCTTGGTGGTAAATGAGTTCAAGAAATTGTATAGCTTGCTTAGTTCCGAAAAGACGACTTTATTCCTCTTTCTAACGTGCAACAGTGAAACTCTCCCGAGGATAAACGTTCATATAAGTTTCTTTTAATGCTTCGTTATTTTGAATGTACAATTATAATTTGGGAACTCTGCATGAATAAAAGAATGGCTCAGGGTGTACCGATCTTTTATGCGCTACAAATATTCATAATATCGATTGACACAACACGCGATCGGAGGAAATTGGAATATTCGTACTGTACAGCAACCATGCGGGTAGCTTTGATAGCCGTGCTACGTATTCAAGACAGTCCTTGCGCCAGTTAGCGAACTAAAAGCAGAAGAAGAAGAAACGTATTACTCAGTTGGGTGAAGTTTATGAACATCTGAAAAAATAAACGAAGATTGTATGAACGTTTATAAATGCTAAGTGCAAAGAAGACCGATATAAAGCATAAGCGCTTATAACGTTAACCTAGACGCGATTGCGGCATCGTCGGTGCTCCGCACTCCTACAACCTACAGACGCGTTTGGGGCGCATGTCCGAATCGCGAGGACAGCGGAACGCCCTGGCGAACTCCTTCGTGTTCCTTAAGGGGCCGTTGACGAAGAAGGGGGCGGGCGAACGTGCGCCCCTGTGCGTCCTCTGGTGCAGGTACGCGTCGTCGTAAGCCTCGCACCGGCTTCGGGCGAACTCGTAGAAGAACAGTCTGTCCGTGGCGCGAGATCTCGACCGTGCGTCGCCGGCCATCGACGTGCTGCTGTTAGAGAAGGGTAGAAGCAAAACGTACTACCTTAAAGCAAACAAACAAGAAAAGTAGCAAAGCAGTTGTACTAAATTGTGTCGATGCAATGATGTGACCAGCGTTGTGGTGAATGAGCAGAGCTTACGTTCCATTCCCTTGAGCCCGCAGCAACCGCTTCCGGAAGGCATGGAGGACGGAGGGCAGGGCGATGACGTCGATTGCATCGTGGTGCGCGGCCAGTTCGCTGGCTTGCTTGTCATGGTAAAACTGCCTCCGCAGGCAGTCGGCGAGCAGTTCTAGCCTCAGGTGTGCCGCGGGATACCTGCGCACATCGATCACCGACAGCCAATGTCCGATAGGCTTAAGACTGAGCAACCATCTCGAGCTGTCCACCGTCAGTGCAAGTGCATCATCATCATCATCAGCCTGTTTACGCCCACTGTAGGGCAAAGGTCTCTCCCATACTTCTCCAACTACCCCGGTCATGTACTAATTGTGGCCATGTTGTCCCTGCAAACTTCTTAATCTCATCCGCCCACCTAACTTTCTGCCGCCCTCTGCTACGCTTCCCTTCCCTTGGAATCCAGTCCGTAACCCTTAATGACCATCGGTTATCTTCCCTCCTCATTACATGTCCTGCCCATGCCCATTTCTTTTTCTTGATTTCAACTAAGATATCATTAACTCGCGTTTGTTCCCTCGCCCAATCTGCTCTTTTCTTATCCCTTAACGTTACACCTATCATCCTTCTTTCTATAGCTCGTTGCGTTGTATTCAATTTAAGTAGAACCCTTTTCGTAAGCCTCCAGGTTTCTGCCCCGTACGTGAGTACTGGTTAGACACAGCTGTTATAAACTGTTCTCTTGAGGGATTATGGCAACCTGCTGTTCATGATCTGAGAATGCCTGCCAACCGCACCCCAGCCCATTCTTATTCTTCTTATTATTTCAGTCTCATGATTAGGATCCGCAGTCACTACCTGTCCTAAGTAGATGTATTCCCTTACCACTTCCAGTGCCTCACTGCGTATCGTAAACTGCTGTCCTCTTCCGAGACTATTAAACATTACTTTAGTTTTCTGCAGAATAATCTTTAGACCCACCCTTCGGCTTTGCCTCCCCAGGTCAGTGAGCATGCATTGCAGTTGGTCCCCTGAGTTACTAAGCAAGGCAATGCCATCAGTGAATCGCAAGTTACTAAGGTTTTCTCCAATAATTCTTATCCCGAATTCTTCCCAATCTAGGTCTCTGAATACCTCCTGTAAACACGCTGTGAATAGCGTTGGAGAGATCGTATCTCCCTGTCTGACACCCTTCTTTATTGGGATTTTGTTGCTTTCTTTATGGAGGACTACGGTGGCTGTGGAGCCGCTATAGATATCTTTGAGTATTTTTACATACGGCTCGTCTACACCCTGGTTCCGTAATGCTTCCATGACTGCTGAGGTTTCGACGGAATCAAACGATTTCTCGTAATCAATGAAAGCTATATATAAGGGTTGGTTATATTCCGCACATTTCTCTATCACCTTATTGATAGTGTGAATATGGTCTGTTGTTGAGCTATAGCCTTTACGGAATCCTGCCTGGTCCTTTGCTTGACAGAAGTCTAAGGTGTTCCTCATTCTATTTGCGATTACCTTAGTAAATAGTTTGTAGGCAACTGACAGTAAGCTGATCGGTCTATAATTTTTCAAGTCTTTGGCATCCCCTTTCTTATGGATTAGGATTATGTTAGCGTTTTTCCAAGATTCCGGTACGCTCGAAGTCATGAGGCATTGCGTATACAGGGTGGCCAGTTTCTCTAGAACAATCTGTCCACCATCCTTCAAAAAATCTGCTGTTACCTGATCCTCCCCAGCTGCCTTTCCCCTTTGCATATCTCCCAAGGCTTTCTTTACTTCTTCCGGCGTTACCTGTGGGATTTCGAATTCCTCTAGGCTATTCTCTCTTCCATTATCGTCGTGGGTGCCACTGGTACTGTATAAATCTCTATAGAACTCCTCAGCCACTTGAACTATCTCATCCATATTAGTAATGATATTGCCGGCTTTGTCTCTTAACGTATACATCTGATTCTTGCCAATTCCTAGTTTCTTCATTGCTTTTAGGCTTCCTCCGTTCCTGAGAGCATGTTCAATTCTATCCATATTATACTTCTTTATGTCAGCTGTCTTACGCTTGTTGATTAACTTGGAAAGTTCTTCCAGTTCTATTCTAGCTGTATGGTTAGAGGCTTTCATACATTGGAGTTTCTTGATCAGATCTTTCGTCTCCTGCGATAGCTTACTGGTATCCTGTCTAACGGAGTTACCACCGACTTCTATTGCACACTCCTTAATGATGCCCACAAGATTGTTGTTCATTGCTTCAACACTAAGGTCCTCTTCCTGAGTTAAAGCCGAATACCTGTTCTGTAGCTTGATCTGGAATTCCTCTATTTCCCCTCTATAAGTGCATCGACTAATTTCGATTAGCACTTACAGTCATCATAACGTTCGGCGCTATTTCGGATGGAACGTGGTCATGTAATGAAACGATTTCAACTGTAGGAGAAGACACGTGAAATAGACGCGGAAGCGTAACCGTGGCGTCGTGTGGTTGCCGCAGGATGTTGATGCACCACATCTTTTGCGACACGACGTCACCCGACGCCATCGTGCTTCCCGAAATAGCGCAGATGCATGGGAAAAGGCATTACTGATCCACTCCATGACGTCACGGAAGTAAGTAGCCTAGTGCAGCCAGCCGCGTACCAAAATGACACAAGTCGGTTTTGATCAATTCGCCAATGTACCAGCTTTTTACCTTAGTGTAATAAGCTGCCTTAGTTGCGTTTTTGTGTGTGTGTGTGTGTGTGTGTGTGTGTGTGTGTGTGTGAGTGTGTGTGTGTGTGTGTGTGTGTGTGTGTGTGTGTGTGTGTTTGTGTGTGTTTGTGTGTGTGGCTATACCAAGTTGACTTCGGCAGAGGGAACGGAAGGTGACAATGCTCGTTTTTAAAAACGCGATGTCTTTAAACAGCGTAACATAGCAGCTTCTTCTGAGCACACAAATAAGCTTGGCGCAAATCCTTATGGAAATCGATACGAGCTGCTCAAAAAACTTCGCAGTCGAAGAAAATCTGTCCTGGTCTTGGAGTTGAACCCAGAACACCGCCTTGCCGTAGCAGTCGATTTAGCAACTAAAGTTACCAACGTTTTCCTTACAAGAAACTGATATGGGTTTTGTGTGTAGCTTCCTGCTATAGGCTCAGGTAGGTGGCTATGCTGTCACTTTCAGGCACATTGTTATGCCGAATCCATTTCGACATCTTTCTCTCGTCGCGTATATATACGCACAGCAATAAGCACCGCCCGAAAACCTTTCACTGTGCGCATCACGCCGTCCGCGCTGTGTCTTTTCACCTCACCTTCGCTTGAGCCGGGCGGCCATCCTGAGGAAGAGTCCCACCACGGCCCTGGCCAAGTCGAGCCCTAACTTAGGCAGGTGGAGCGCGTAGAACGCGTCCCCGGTGAGATCTTTATCGTCGACGGACGCGGGAGGCACTGCCAGGTACCCTTCGTCCTCGTCCAGCCACGGCTCGTCGCCCAGCGCAGGTCCGCGCCAGGAGGTCTCGAAGCCCCGGTCGATCAGCCTGCGCTGCGCGTTGCGCCACGTCGCCCTCAGGACGGCGTTCCACGAGACGATGGGCGACGTTTCGGCATCGGAGAACACGAGCTCGCTGAACTTCATGCGCAGGCTCGGCTTTCGCATCCATGCGGGCACCAGCAACTGCGAGCAGTGAGTTAGTGTGACGTGCTTCATCCACCACGACTCACAGCCACGCGGTTACGTATGCAACATAGAAAGTAACACGACGAGCGACACCTGAAGTCATATGAGTAGGCCGAGCATGAGCTCGCTAAATCGACAGACAGCTGGACAGAGAGCCAGATCGGAACAAGAGAACTTGGCTATGTTGTGTTGTTCCAGAATGACTTAGTTCGCCACAGGAACGTCCTTATTGATGTTGCTAATTGCTATGTAACTGAATCCAACGCTTGAAACTATTACGCGGACTGTTCAACTCCATATTTTGCATTGGAGCTGCCGTGTTTCAAGCTGACCTGAGGAAAACGAAAAGCGTGCTTCCTTCAGCAGTGATATTCCTCAACTGCTTCGTCTGCCATCTCGGACGGAAGATAAAATTCCACTTGCACATCCGACACTATGGTGAGACCAGGCATGTTCGAATGCCTGGTAATCGGAAAGTCACTGAATAAAACTAGAGAACGCCGATACACCTGATGCTTGAGTCCTGAAACGACGTCCCCGAAGCGGCTCGTCAGCTTCGGAGTCACGTTCAACGCCCGGACGAGAGTGAGAGTCTCGTCGACCACGTGGTCTGTAAGGACGCCGAGCTCGCTTTCTAGTTGGTGCAGACTCCTGCGGTGCAAAGAGGCGGACACCGTCTCATCGGTCATTGGACGGTAATAGAACTGCAGCACTTAATCGCAGGGTTTACGGTTTGCCGCATCCTAAACTAAACAGGGCTCAGACACTTACATTACGCCTACTACAGACTGGTACTTGCCCATGGAGACTGAACATGTTTTATCCAGAGATGTATACAGAGCCTTATTGCCAAGATTGTGGTGCTTTAGCCACGCTCGAACACATGCTCTGGTCTTGCGAAACAATTGAAGACTCGGCGATCAAGGATGCGTCCAGGTGGGAGGCTGCACTTCGCAGCCCGGACCTGATGAACAATTCTGGGCTGTCCAGCAGGCTCACGACGTGGCCGTGAGGCTTGGCCTTCCGGTCCCGACGTGGGAGCGGCCCGCTTGGTGGTTAATTATCACTACTTGCAGGACCAAATAAAGTTTTCCATCCATCCATCCACTTGGAGCGAGGTGCTATTCCGATGGGCACATGTCCGGCGTTATATACCTATATACTCATACGGAGGCCTCTCGACGCAGTGATCGCATGCACAATTTTATTTGTTCATGAAAACTTCGTTCTTGTTTCGAGTATCTTCACAGGGTGAACATATTGCTTGAAAACATTACATACAGGTATATCAAAACAATCTGCTATCACTTTAGCACGCATGCACCGTGTATTTCAGTACTCATTTCATGAGCGTGTTCGATCAGCAGCTGTCCGTTGTAAACGAAACAAAAGTCGAAGCAAAAGAACAGCGATTCATTGAGAGTTGGTGTTCCTCACCGGATGTTGGCGTTCCACAGCATGTACGCGAAGGGCTCGGGCACCAGGCGGGACAGGAACCGCAGGCAGCGGCGCTGGGCCCCGTGCTCGGGCGGGTCGACGTCCTCCCAGCCTCGGAGACGCGCGGTGGCCACGTCCACCAGCGCCCGGTATCGTTTCCAGTCCAGGAACGGGGCGTACCGCACGTACATCCTGCGCCGTGAGCATGTGCCTATAGACCAGCTTATAGAGGTTACATATTGTCACAGGTGTTTTGTGGGCACAGGTTCGCCCAATAAAAGCTAATTTTTGCCTTTCACAGTATTGCTACTGTGTTCTTTGCGGTCCGGGCTTGGATCACAGCTTGTCGGGGGCGTCCGGTACATGAAGGAAAAGCACCTCCACCAGATGTCACGTGGTCGTGACGTCAAAGAACACAGTAGCAATACTGTGAAAGGCAAAAACTAGCTTTTATTGGGCGAACCTGTGCCCACAAAACAGGCTACACTTTAAGCACAACGAGAGCGGCGAACACAGTCGGCGATCGTCGTAAATCTGATCAGCGGGTCAAGCGCGTCGGCTTTTATAGAGCAGTCGTCGAATGTTCCAGACTAATCGTTCGGACCCGTGTGCCTTCCACAAAGTTCTACACCATTCGCGTTACGCGATGAAATCAGATAACACAAGGTTCGGCGACAACAGACAGCCGGGTAGAAGCATCGATAACTTTCCAGAAACATCGGATACATTCAGGCGCGTCCCTCGCTGTGCGATTACAGTTGTTAAGCGGCGAAACGTGGTCGCCCGATAAAGATAAGTAGACGTGTCAATATGGTTATGGACGTTACATGGGTTACAGAGGCTGAATAAAAACGGACCCCTTCATAAAATTTGTTTGTCTATAGTATGGCGCATGCAGACGGAATCGTTTAACACACTGACCGCAGTGCGAGGTAGTTGTGCAGGCTGGGCGAGCCGAACTTTTCGACGATCTGCGCGAAGCGACGCTGGAAGGAGCCGCCCTTGACCAGCACCGCGGTGCGGCTTTCGACGCTCGTCACGCCGTCCAGCGCGGTGCGCAGAAACCTCGTCCAGTTCCAGAGGCGCGAGCGTTGCAACCGCGCAACCGACGCCGCCACGTAGTCGTCGACGCCGGCGCGCTGTCCCGCCAGGTCGACGAGCGCCCGTTCGATCTGTGCAAGGAATGGCGATGGAATGCAGTGTATATATATATATATATATATATATATATATATATATATATATATATATATATATATATATATATATATATATATATATATATATATATATATATAAAAGCACAGGACATGGCGTGCTGGAGCGAGCCGATTACCGCCTTACCGAAACAAGCAAATAAATGAACAAACTAGCAAGCAGTCAAGCAAACAAAACAAACAAAGACAGCAAAAAAAAAAAGTTCCGCGGAAGCACATCTCAGGATAACTGTCGACGTTAATGCGATTGACATTGAAGCAACGTAGCCTTGCCCCGTACTGCCACCGCCGAAACGCGTCATGTCTAGAGACCGCGGAACTTCAGGCAAAATGCCTTTATTGTTTCCTTACGACCTGATCATGCCTATTTAAGATATAAGCACAAACTATATGGGTCTATAAACACTTTAGTGACATACTTATGGTGCCTAAAAATGCCTGTATCGATGTCGGTGCCTGTATTAGATTTCCCGAACCTAAAAAAGCGCTCTCTCATGCGACATCGGTGTTCGAGGATGTCTGCGGCTATAAGTGGACTATGTTGGAAAAGGCTGTGGTTCCCCCCTTCGCTTTGCGAGTTCTCGAGCTAGGGAGTGTGCCCTCTAGCTCATTGCCTGGGATGCCCTCGTGTCCTTGACACCATATGATTGCATGTTCCTCTTGAAGTGCGTCGCCTAAGATTCCCAGCGCGATTCGTGGCAGCCTGCCTTGCATGTATACATTCTGCATGCTGCTTGAGAGTCGGAGACAACCGGTGCCGAGTTCCCGGCGCGGTCGCTGTGTTTGATTTCCATCGCGATTGTTGAAGCTTCGGCAGGGACTGCGCATGTTGTGTTTATTTAGGCCCTTATCTCGGCTCTTTTCCGCTGCGTGTTACGATCTGCTAGTATATGACGTGTCCTCTAGCAGTCGGAGCTGCGCCTGTGTATTGCACTTCTTGATTATTCGAAAAGCTTTTGATAAGTTGCTTGGCTCGGGCTTGTCTTCGGCCTTTGTGGCTGATATAATTAGTTCGAGAGTTCAATCTCGGACAAAGATCCGGGGTTTTCGGTACTAAAGTAACTTGAAAGGTTCTGAGCGGCGAATGTTCTGGAATTCCCGAGGGCGTCGCCTTCACGGGAGGCCGCGTATACTGGACCTTATATTCTCGTCAGCCTAAATCTGTTTGTGCACAGCGCTTGTTTTACGATCATTAATCAAAAGACCAGCGCAAATAATAGGGACACAGGCAGAGAAGACAACAGGACGACAGAAAACAGTCCTATTGTCTTCTCTGTCTGTGTCCCTGTCATTTGCGCTAGTCTTTTGATTAATGATGACACACCAACTAGCCCAGCTTTCTGCCTTGATCACTTCTTTTACGAGTCATCATGCGCGAGGCGAAGCTGTCCGTGCTGTGCTCACCTCGACCATTTCGGGCATGTCGCGCGTCCCGGCGATGCTCTGCACGGCCGCCATGAACCACTCGTCGTGCACGTCTCGCATGCTGACGAAGTCCCGGAAGAGCGGCTGTGGCGCCCCCACGCGGATGACCCAGCGTCGAGACGGTCGCGCGTCCACCTGGGAGGAGCGCGTCCTGGTCTTCTTCCTACCGCCCCTGCGACCGTCGGCTGGCGGGACGTCTTCCGGCGGCTTCCTGACGACCCGGATGTCGATGAGTGCGGGGAGCCCCGAGTGCGATAGGACCCTGCTTTAACGTTAAGGAGCTCGTGTCGCAGAAAAGCCGGTGTCGTCGGCATCGTCGGTCTTGGCCGTGAGCGATAAATCCCTGGAGGCACTTCATGAATAAAAAGCAACTTTTCGTCGCGTTGCAGTGGGCGGAAGGTGGGTCATGATCCCTGTGTTGGGGGCTACGTTTCACTCATTTTAAATTTGCTCCCACACAAGTATTATTGCGCGACAAAAAAGACACGGACGTAAGAGAAGAACACACACCGAGCGCAAACTTTCAACTAAATTTATTCTTCTTCTCTTACTTCCGTGTATTTTTTATTTTTTTTTGGTACCAACTTGGGTCCGGAATGATGCTCTCATTAAATTTGCTTTGTTGTAGTAAGTGCGGATGGTGTACTTTGTACCGTCGCGTTGATTTATAGTACACTCCCAGGGCGTTCTGCTCAGCACGTGATCGCGCGTTCTATTCGCGGACACGGCAGTTGAATTTTTTATGAAAACAGAACACGTAAAGAAAGAAAAATAAAGGTGGTCAACATATATTTATGGTGAACCTTTAAGGTGTCCGTGCCGTCACAAACTTTATCTGGGGCCTCCACTGCGGCGTATATCACAGCCTGGGTGGTTCGACACGTTATTATCAATCAATCAATCGATCAATCAATCGATCGATCGATCAATCAATCAATCAATCAATCAATCAATCAATCAATCAATCAATCAATCAATCAATCAATCAATCAATCAATCAATCAATCAATCAATCAATCACCGATTTCATGAAACGCATGCACAACTATGCAGGGTGTTTTTTTTAGACATACGTATATATTTATAAAACATAATGAGGGCAGCGAGCGTGGCGTTTTTGTAGACGAGTTCTTAGACAAGTTGGACATACTTTACCGCAATAACCTGAGCTTCACGCGACCAATTACCGAAAATTCTTTAACATTCTGTTAGTGCCTTTTGGGGCACTTGTCTAAATGGGAGATTTGGTTGCAGTGTCATTTTCATGTAGACTCATTTTTTTTTGAAAGTCGCATTTGACTCGGGATGATCACCATCAAATTCCAAAGCTCAATGGAGGCAATAGCGAGACCGAGCGTGTCCCACTGCGCGTCAGGCGGCAACGCCCCATAAGGAAGTATGGGGCGAAGTTTGGTAGCGTGCCGTGGCAAATCCTGACCCGACGCACAGCCCCACATTCTTGCCAGGCAAAGCGTGCCGTATCTGTAGCTGCGGCGACTGGCAGGGACGTTCAGTTTCAAACTTCTTGCCCATGTCTTCATGGGTCGCTTCGACCTGATATTATTGCGGGACCGCCTCTTCTCCGTTCCCACGGGGCTCGGTTTCGATATTGCCTGTAATTTAGCGTTGCAGTTTCATGATGAATACCTCGAATGAAGTGAGACTTCATGTATTTCCAAAAAAAAAGTTAAGAGGAGAAGCAGGAATAGACGGAAAGACTGGGAGGGTGCATTAAAACGTGACTGCATGCCTTCAAATACGCCATTTGCGCAACTACCCCTAAAGCACTAATAAAAAGTTAATTATTCATTTTGTTAGTCTTCTCAAGCTCACGTTATTAGCGCCAAAGTGTGTCCACCTCACCTAGAAACTCCTTCGCAAAAACACCACGTTCGCTTAGCTTTTAACGTTAAAAAGAAATCTGCATTGTCTAAAAAGACACACTGTATAGACGTTATATATTCTCACTGGCTTTTCATGAAGCACAAAGTTGTTTCTAAATTTTCTAAACTACACATGCCCGGCCAAACCTTTCAAAGTGGTCATTTTTCTTTAAAGTGGAAAAACGAACAAAAGAACGAGTACGTTTTAAACATTTTCATCAATGTGCATGGTTACCTCTAGTAACAATTCAAAGACAAGTCAGTGCTGCTAAAGGGTCCCATAAGTATACTCAATTTTCGAGAGTTTTCGGCCACCATCGTGGTGTACGCTCGCACGTATTGCGCCCAAATTGAGTGAATGTACACAGTTGGGAGAGATAGAGGAAGCCTCAATCCGCAGCCCATGTTTTGACAGGTGGACTACTTCTTGAGGACCCTTTAGAGTTCCTTTAGACTTTCCTTGATCACTTACTATACTGATCAACCCAAGTCTCTATCTTCATGTGGTGCTTTGTCTAAATTGTTTCCACCACTAGAAATACGATAATATTCAAGAACATTTTCCAATGTCTGAAAATGAGCTACTCCTGAAAAAATTCATCGACGATTACGATAGTCCCTAATGCGAAATTTGAGCGCCGCTCTATACGTGTTCTCATTTCGCTATATATTGGCTGGCACGGACAATTTCTCTCGTGCGGCCCATTGCAGATGGAATAAAGTGTGGGGCGACTGCCTCGCTGACCGGGAGATCGCGAGAGGCAGCGCGTGGGTGACACGTGGGCGTGATTCACAGCAGCCGCTGCAGACGGACCTCCGCTCATACATCGCTTTGTTTCCAAATATGGTACCGGTGGACGCGCTCGCCGAATGCCATGGGTGAACAGACGACAGCGCTAAAGTCCCTTGATAATTTGAAAGTACCGCCACTCCTTGAACTCTGCCGCCGCCGCGCGACCTCCTCGCCTCCTCCTCGCCCCTTGCGTGTTCCCCCGCGGCAACCAGTTTTGCCCCCATTTTTCTGCACGACGATTGGTCTCCCTTCCGTTGCCCTTGGAAACGCGCGGATCTTGAGTTGCTGCTTGTGTTTTTCTTTTTCGTTCGCGCCATTTTCCTCCTGAGCACGGCTGGCTCGGTGCTTTAGCTCGGGGTAGCGAACGTTGTGCGCAGTGTTTCTGGTCTATGTGCTAGCGCTATGCCGGGCTATTGCGCTTATAACTGCAGCAAGAAGCCTGAAGATGGTTATGCCGTTTTTATGATACCACAACGAAAGCGTAACGGCTTGCGTAGGAAGCAGTGGCTGCATGACATTGGCCGAAGCAACTTTGTTCTGACAAAGAACAGCGTTGTTTGCGAGCTGAGGAGTCTTTCTTATAGCTCGTAGCAAAGCATCCCGTAATGCTGCATTTTTTTATCATTCTTCCGGCCTGCCCCCCGCGTTTTTGTTGGGGTTGTCCTCAGTATGCTTAATATTCTGGGTGGCTCCATCACTTCACACGTCGCTAATTGTTATTCAGTCGGAAGCGCAGTATTATTGATTCTGCTTTGCGCCCTGAAAAAATTAGTGGCAAGTATCCCCGTAGTATTGTAGGTGATGAGCGTTCACTAGTAAAAATTGAGCTTTTTTTTAAGTTTTAAGGCGAAAGCCTTTAGATCTTTGTTTCAAGGTCGCGTTCTAAACTGGAAGTATCACGTGACCCAAGAAAGGCCAGAGGGGACCCAAAGCATGTCCACCCCTGTATGAGAGAATGATTACCCAAGTTAATTATTGAATCATTAGTGGTTGACATAAGGTGGATTAGGGAGGATTAAGGTTGATTAGAGTGTATTAAAGAAGATTAAGGTGGATTAGAGTGCATTCGAAGGATTAAGATGCATGAATAAAGATTTAGGTGCGTGGAGGAGAATTAAGGCGGATTATGGTGGAATAAGGTGAAGTGTTGATGAAAGGGTATTAAGACCGATTGGGGTGGATTAGGGTGCATGAACAACAATCCAATCACTAATCAATCATTACTTTGGTAATCATTAATCATCTCTTATACGCGGCTGCACATGCTTTGGTTCACTTCCCGCCTTCCTTCGGTCACGTGATATTTTCTGTAGCTCACAACGGGACCTTGAAACAGAGGTCTAAGGCTTTCGCTTAATAAGCCACACACAAAGGGATGTGTCACAAGCAATACTAGACCAGACGCACGAAGTAAAGCATCTGATCATGTGGCAGAAAAATTGTCTGGAGCATAGAACTCGCCTCAAAGCTCCCTTCAAATCAGTATACGCCGTTCATAAGGCTTTGAGAAAAAACCAACCTCCTCATAAACGTTGCCTCCAGCATTACAGATGCTGTTATTAGCATTTCTCAAAATTTTCAACCCCACTGGGGCGCGCAACTGGCCCAATATAAGACGCCTCCATAGAATCCTGCGGCCCGTCCGCGGGAGCCCAGGAGGAATAGCGTGCCGTGCGCAGCCGGCGGCCGAGGAGAATCGAGGAGGAAAGCGCTGTGAGGAGGAGAGTGTCGCTACTTTCAAATCATCAAGGGGCTTTAGACGGCGCGCTACTCTGGCGCCACCTCGTAGAGGTCGTCACCGCAGAGCCCGTCTTGCGCGGTACGGCGCTTTTTTTCTCACGCTTTAGCCATACCCTCCTCCTCCGCTTTCCTTCTCGCGCTCTCTTCGCTATCGCCGTCTTTCATCCCCCGCTGCGTTCCCCGGTCGCTCGTTCGTCCTTCGCTGTGCTGGTTCGCTTGGTTACGCCGAGGGACGTCGCCGACGCGCTGCGCTCTAAAATGGAGTCGTCGGCGCTCTTTTTGTGTTTGGAGCAGAGAACACACACACGCAAAAGTGCCAGCCAACCCAGCACCCTCGGCACCCGCCTTCCCCACCATTGAGCGTACTTGGCGGCTGTGACGGAAATGTCCCTGTGGCTGTCGGATGCGCCGAACGGAAAGCCTGCCAGCCCGTGCGCGGCAAAGATGGTGCGCAGCACGTCGTGCGAGTTCGGCTCTCCCGTGGTGGTGCTGCACCCTCGCCACAAGCGCAAGGGCCACCGCAGCGAGCCGTCGTCGGTGCCCGAGCGCAGCTCGACCAGCAGCTGGCTCTCCAGTCGGCGATGGCGCAAGGTGTGCTCGGAGACCAGCGCCTCCCCTGTGGGAAGAGTGACCAACCATTGACGTGACGGTCGCAGTAGAGTCACACGTTTGAAGAGGCTCTCCAACACTTTTATGTGAAAGTACAGTATAACATTTTACATAAACGATTGTGAATTCTATTTCCTAAGAATTGAATGTACTGATTCATCGTCAATAGAGATAACTCTTCAGAGTTTAAACAGGTAGCATCCATTTAACCTGCTAACGCTTACATCGCTCATGTTTAACGTTATGTAAGTGAAGTCCTCAATGTAATCTTTAAATGCGTAATGCTTACCCAACGACGAAAACCATCCGTCCGTCCCTGCGTCCGTCGCGTCAGAGAATCGCTTTCGAGATAGGGCCAACAGTAGCGAGCGGATTCACCTTCGTGCTGCCGCTCGCTTCAACGCGAGCTAAGAACACAGCGCTCACAAAGCTATCAGCATTCACCGCAGGGTCGTGCGTCCGACTGCCTACGAATTTTGGTGCCACGAATTTCGGCGCAATTACGCCGGACGGCGCCGCTAAGCCGTACATCGGGTCTTTCGTCCCACGAGCCGTCCAAGGCTTTCGCCTTAATCATTACAGCACCTTTCCTGTGAGCAGCGCGGCCCGGCCGTGAAAAAAGTTGCTTCTCACGTCACCGAAAGCGGAGGTGGCGGGGTGTGATGGTTCAAGCCCATGTCGCCGAAAGCTGCCAGACTGGCCCCTCCGGTGGCTCGCTTCTCTTGAAAGCGCAGGGGGACGCTCCCTCTCCTATTGTTCCGCCGAGTACTGAATCGACTAAGCTCTGGGCACCAAGGACACAGTGTGTGAGTGTACACGTCAGTGGTATGCGGTGACACGAGACCGCCATAACAAGTTGCGACGACTAAATAGGTAAACTTTCACGTCCGAAGCCGCGCTGCTTTTTGGCGCGTGCTTTGAAACGGTCGTATTAAAACGCTAACGCAATTAAGCATTCGCTGCACTCTTGCGCAGTTGAGACTAAATAACGTAATTACTGGTTCGAGGGCTATTCTATGAAGTAATAAAAACAAGACAAAACTGTTTCTATGAGTACTCTTTTAAGTAACTCTTTCTTTCGCTTCCGGTCCACGTTGTGCAAGATCAGTGATCTGCCCATTCTGCATATGCTCCCCGCTTTTGTAGCTCCCCGAGGGGCCTTTAATAGTTCAATAAATAATGGAAAGTCGTGCAACCTCCTTTGGCAAGTATTTTTCAAGCTTGTTCTGTAGGTGCGAGGTTAGGAACAACAAGATTCCCCGTGTTCCTTGTTCTGAGTAAGTTTGAAGCCGCAGTGCCTCTGAACTGTCTGTCTCGTTTAATTTAGAGCAGCGTTGCAGAAGCTGCAACTTGCTGCAGCCGCACAGAAGAAGGGACTCGAAATCAAGAGCTGCGGCATCTATGCGCATTCTACATCTGGCAACTTTTTTACGATCTTGTCGCATGAATGACCGATTGTTAGAGCCTGTTGGCGATTGTCAACATTGGCACCGGTTGCGTTTTAGATTTGCGCCTAGGTTTAGGGCAGAACTTATGCCTAAAGAATGCAAACGCATTCGCTGACCGAATATTCAATTGCCTGATTTTTGGGGGTGGTTGATTATACGGACCTACCGGCGTTGTAGGCACCAACTTATAGAGCGAGTCTAAGCCTTCGGGTGTGGTTGCGTGAATATATTGTTGAGACGCTTCATAAACATTTGTACAGCTTATTCTGTTGACAGCGTCCCTATACAGTGCAATGTCTACGAATTTGAAAACAGTCAAATTCTTCAAATTAAACAAGCTTCATTATTTTGTCACCAAGTTTACTAGGTTTTGGCTACGGCTGTGGTAGCATTGAATCAGGCACGTACCCAGGGGGGGGGCCCGGGGGGGCCCGGGCCCCCCCCGAAATTATGTGGCATACGCCCCCCCCCCCCCCCTCCCCACCCACGCCACCACTCCTCACACATTCCTGAAGCGCCGCCAGATCAATGTTGAGACTTGGCAGCTGTTCATCGGTCAGCATTATGCTGCCTTTTTCACTCCTTTTAGGTGGCGGTAGTTATCGGCATCTCTTGTAATGTGAAGGAAAGTTTTCTCATAGATTCCGCACCCACGCGATTAACTGGAGATGCGTTCAGTTGTCACCATCTATTCAACCATCACGCGCATAGCTGTTACTTTTGTTAGTTCAACCTTCTTTGTTTAGGCTGATCCTGGGACCAGGAGAGGGATGCGACTGTTACTCAGCTGGCCTGTACTCTCATGGAACGAGTTGCGGCTGGAGAAAACGCCAATTGCGTTTAACTTTTGCCTTTGCTTCATTATTTCCTTGAATTACGGCTCGCCGCGACGCTGGCAGATGCCCGGAACCATATACACGTGATATGGGTTAGATAAGGTGGAAAATAATGTGAAAGAGCGTCCATCATGAAACCCTGCAATAACCCTTAAACCCATAAGCAAGATGACTGTCGCCCGTTACCTTGTCTGTTTTTCCCTAATTGTATAGCACTTTTCGTGCAAAATTGGCAACTGGAAACAAAAATCGCAAGGAGTTGAGAAATTAAGCGATCTGCTAAGGGAGAGAGCCAAGGCAACAACCAAACTGCAAGCAAAAGCGAATAATAAAAAAGTTAACCATTGTTTATGAGAATATTTATGGATCAACATCTTTTTATTTAAAAAGTAGGTAGAGAAAACGCCGCCGGAAGTGGAGAGCAATTACTTGTTTTGAATGACGCTTCTACAGTTATCGGTCGAACCGCCTCACGTAGCCACTTCTCTGCTGCGCTTATGTGGGTGTTTTTCTAACCTTTCGCGGTGAGCGCAGTACGTCCAGAATTGCAGAGTCCTGCGCTCTATGCAGTTGTATGGGACTGGCGGCCGCACAGCGTTACGCAATTCGCGGAACTGTCAAAACTGATCCACAAGGCGAAAATAACTGATATTCGAAACTATAACATGAGAAAAACTGAAGAAGCCGTAAAAAAATGAACGCAGCCTGAAATCAGTAAATAGGAAGCCTGGCATAGGACAAACCATGATGTATTCACTAAAATATAAGAAGGATAATATCATAAGCAATCTCGAAGATATATAGTAAAAGCAGCGGAAAAATTCTAAGCTGACCTGTATACAGTACCCGGAGGAGTCACGATACCTTACTTAGAAACAGTAATGAACAGGATACAGAAACTCTCCTATAACTAGCGATGAGGTCAGAAGGGCCCTGCAAGACATGAAACGATGAAGAGCGGGAGGAGAAGGTGGAATAACAGTCAGTGGCGTAGCTAGGTCTTCTGGCACCCGGGGCCCGTAAGTCTTCTGTCACCTCCCCCCCTCCCCCGGGGTGTAGCCGGCAGTAAGAGGGGTGTCTTCAGACGTATATGACACCCCCCCTCACCCCCCCCCCCCCATTGGCCCCTTGCACCCGGGGCCCACGGCCCCCCTGCCCCCCCCTGTTGCTACGCCACTGATAACAGTCGATTTCATCAAAGATGGAGGAGACATAATGCTTGGACAACTGGCGGCTCTTGATACGAAGTGTCTATCGACTGCAAGGGTCCCAGAAAACTGGAAGAATGCAGACATTATACTAATTCACAAAAAAGGAGACGTCAAAGAATTGAAAAATTATAGGACCATTAGCTTGCTCCCAGTATTATATAAAATATTTACCGAAATAATCTCCAATAGAATAAGGTCAACACTGGATTTTGTCAACCAAGGGAACAGACTGGCTTCAGGAAGAGACACCTTACAATGGATCACATCCATGTCATCAATCAGGTTATTGCGAAATCTGCAGAGTACAATAAGCCTCTGTATGTGGCTTATATAGATTACGAAAATGCATTTGATTCAGTAGAGATACCAGTAGTCATAGAAGCACTACGTAATCAAGGACTACAAAACGCTTACGTAAAAAGCTTGGAAAATATTGCTACATGCGTGTGGTATTTGTTTGTTAGAATGAGGTGCGTGGGCGCCATCACTCCAGAAAAGAGGAGGAAGAACGAACTGGGCTCGCGCTGTGAATCTAACCGGTCAGCGCTGCAACCGCTGTTGTAAATATAATCTGTATAAAGTTTCTCGTCTTACTGACTCCTCCTTCGCGTAAGAATATCTACAGAGGTTCCAGCTACCTTAATTCTACATAAGAAAAGCAGGGACGTACCTATAGAGAAAGGGGTCAGATAGGAAGACACAATTTCTCCAAAGCTATTCACTGCGTGCTTAGAAGAATTCAAGCTATTAAACTGGGAAGGTTTAGGAGTAAAGATCGACGTCAAATATCTCAGCAACCTTCGGTTTGCCGATGACGTTGTTCCATTCAACAACAATGTAGACGAGTTACAACATATGATTGGAGACCTTAACAGAGAGAGTGTAAGAGTGGGGTTGAATATTAATATGCAGAAGATGAAGATAATGATAAATAGCCGGGCAAAGGAACAAGAGATCAGGATCGCCAGTCGGCCACTAGAGACTGTGAAGGAGTACGTTTACCTAGGTCAATTAATCACAGGGAACCCTGATCATGAGAAGGAAATTCACAGAAGAATAAAAATAGTTTGGATCGCATACGGCAGACATTGCCAGCTCCTGACTGCAAGCTTACCATTATTATTGAAAAGTAAGGTGTGCAATCAGTGCATTTTGCCAGTGCTGACGTATGGGGCAGAGACTTGAGAACAAGTTAAGGACCGCGCAAAGAGCGATCGAACGAAGATTGCTAGACATAACGTTAAGAGAGAGAAAGGGAGTGGTTTTGATCAGAGAGCGAACGGGTATAGGCGATATTCTAATTGACATCAAGAGGAAAAAATGTAGCTGGGCAGGTCATGTAATGCGCCGGAGAAGGAAAGCGCAATCGAGGACGACAAAACACTAAGTGGAGCAATGAAATCAGGAAATTCACGGGCACTAGTTGGAATCGGTTGGCGCAGGACAGGGGTAAATGGAGATCGCAGGGAGAGGCCTTCGTCCTGCAGTGGACATAAAACGTGATGATGATGATGATGATGATGATGATGATGATGATGGAGGTGGTGGGCCCCCCCCGAAAAAAAATCCTGGGTACGTGCCTGCATTGAATGTCAAAGAAATCGGCTGTTTTTTTGTCACATTTCTCAAGATCTAGCTTTCCCGCGAAGCACTTTGCCATACTAATGGCCCAATAGTCGATTTTTCAGTCGGCGCGCACCAGCATAGCTGGCTTGTCCTATATGACGCGGAGACTGTATAGAATTGGCTCTTGTGTTGGACTCATGCGCGAACGAAAATCCCCAGCGTGTGAAACTGGCAGTCCGTCTTCGTTGGAACAAATGATGCTGCCACTGTTGTGCAATGCCTAGAAGCGCCCAGCTGCGAATTGGGAAAAATGGAGAGAGCCCGAAGGGGCTACCTTAGACGCACTTACCTTAAGCCTTAACTTTTCACAGGGCATGTATTGGGCTCACCGAGTTCGGGCGTGTGGTTCCTGACCCACTTGCCGCACACGTGCTGGTAGAAGTCGCCGCAGGGGCTCACGCCGTCGTCCAGGGTGGCGCGCAGTTCCTCGGCCATCTCTCGGCAGCCCGGCCCGTCACAGGTGCCGAACGTCCGCTCGGTCTGGAGCGGCGCCATCATCGTCACCGGCTCTTCTGCCCGCGCGGCCGTGATTGGCTCTTCAGGGACTGGGCGGGCGTCGAAAACTTTTGAGTTCCGTGCATCGTATACAGTTTCCTACAAGACTCATCAGAAGCGCTGCGCCTTTAACCTCGTTCCACACGATTTCTGACTAGGTAAGCGTGACATTGTCGCAAAAAATGTTTCGCACACTGAACGGAACCTATGTAGAACGAGTTTGAGATGTTTTACTACGCTCCGTCGCCTCTTTTCTTTTTTTCTGCTCTTCCGTTTTGTTGCTGTGCAACGCAATTCAAGTGCCTATTTTTTGCGTTTTTTTATATCTTGTGATTTCTACTCGTCCTAAGGCGATCTTTGTTTCGCTAAATACTTAGAAAAAGCGGCTCAGATTAGGCTAAATCTTTTGTTAGTCACGAACATATTATGAACGACACAATCGCTATTCTAATTTATATTTTGATCCTTTGGTTCTCTCCAAATTTTAGTAATGTTATCCGACTCTTGGCTACTCCCCCATAGTGGGTATGCGCCATCGGTAAAGGAAAGCGACACCAGAGAAAACCAAGCCTAACACCGATTTCCGCTTAAGCGTCCTTCTCCTCCTCTTTATGATGGCTTCTTCTATGACTGCCACTCGCTTGTACGCCCGAATTCATTTGGTCATTCTGCGAAGAACGCCCAGTTTTCTCCCTTATGCTCACCAGCACGCTCTTCGGGTGTCAAGGTCTCGAAAGGTGGCGGCTCGCTCAGGGTCGGCACCTCTCTCAGAGCCCCGGGAGGCACAGCCTGGCGGTCGTCGGGGCGCGGGCCGGTGCTGGTAGTGTCACGGTAATAGGCGGCCCTCCTCGTCGTCCTGACCACGCGTTGTTGCACCCTCTGGCCGAAGTCGTACTGGAAGAACAGCACAAACACCACGACCACCGCGGCCACGAAGGCCAGCAGGATGATGAAGTCGTAGTCGCCCGAGCGGTACATGTTTTGCGAGGCGCAGGCTGGTCGCCGGTCCACCAGCCGGTTGATGAGCTCGTCGCGGGGGGTCGGAGTTCCCATGACGTCGCTCGCTTTCTTGCTTGCTTGCTCCCTAAATAATGGCGCCTACCCACTACAGAGGAGTGGACAAAATACCTTTTCTCTTATCCGCTCTCATACCTATGCCGATATTGTGATGTACCAGACACCCTCCAACACATGGTGTTGGTGTGCCCACACCGGCAGGAAAACAATCAGGATGATGCCTCAGAACCGCTACAAGCGATTGAAGAAACGTGGGAGGCAATGCTAAAGGCACAGAGCCTGGAAGATCAGCGAAGTCTGGTGGACCGGGCCCGGACTGCGGCTTTAGCCAACGGCTTTCTGGACTAAGAGAGCCGCCCACCTAGGGCGAAGAACTTTCTCGCTGTTTCTCACAATAAACGTTAATTCCTCCTCCTCCTCTTAACCGCTCGTTTCATGGCACATCCCGTGTTGGAATTCACGCGCAAATCAATGTCACAATATCCAATCGTTGTCGACGGAACGGCGCTGCCTTTAGTCACCCACCACAAATTTCTTGGCGTGATAATAGACCGCAATCTTTCTTGGGCCAAACATGTTGCTGCGCTTAGAGCTAAATTGACCAACTTCATTCATGTTCGTCGTGTAATATCTGGACTGAGATGGGGTGCCTCTGAGCGAGGTTTGCTCCAAGTGTACCAGGCACCTTTTGCGGGCTACATACGCTACAGCATGCCTGTGCTATCTAACATGGGATCATCTTGTATACGCACGCTGGAGAGCCTTCAGGCACAAGCACTGCGGATATGCCTTGGCTTGCCACGCTGCACGTCAACTAAGGGCACAATAGCGCAAGCACGGCTTATCGAAAAGACATATACAGGTCTTGTGAACCTGTGCGAACCTCTCTTCGCCTGCTGATCAGACACTCACACCATACTTCACTGTGGTTTTTCTAAAGCAATTACATGTCACGCAAGCATTATACCTGCAAGGTTCCAGGCAACTAGCATCCTCGAGGCACCTCCATGGACATTGCCAAGACCACTAGCGAGGTTTCAGATACCCATAGTTATGAAGAAATCGCACGTTTCCTCCATTGGCTTGAAACAGCTCACCCTGTCCCATATATTTACATTATATAGTGGGACTGTACAAGTACATACCGATGGTTCGGTCACGCCATCTGCCACAACGGCCACATTTGTCATCCCACAACTTGGAATTACTCGGTGATTTCCGTTAGACCACAAATCGACATCTACGGCTGCGGAACTGGCTGTTCGTTTTATGAGAACGCAGACACCTCATAAATGGACGGTATTCTGCGATACAGATCAGCGCTACAGGCGCTAAAATGCTTCCTAAAGAAAGGATCATACTGCCTGCTCGTGCTGGAAATCGCCGAACTTCATCACAATGCCGAGTTAAGTGGCCACAAGATCACTTCTCAATGGGTGTCTAGTCATCGTGGTGTGATTGACAATGAACCCGCTGACGGTGGGGCAAGATCGGCCTTCTCTTCCTCTTATGAAGTGCAGATTGCCTACTCGCGACCTGACACCAGTTCTATGATCAAGGCGCTCATGCAGGACCTCATAAAGGCATACAGAGTCCACGAGGACAACATTCACAGACACCTGCATTTTTTACCCAGACGGTAAATTCTGTATGTCGCCGAATATTACGCGGAGCAAAACGTCATTGCTACACAGGATTCGCCTGGGCGCTGCTCTCAACCTTCAATACGCGTACTTCATCGGCCAATCGAACAGCACTGATTGTGAACACTGCCATGTGCCTGAAACACTGGAGCACATACTGTGAGATTGCTCAGCATATATGCTGGAGCGAAGGACGTTAGAAAGTTTCCTAGCCAGCGTTGGCAGGCAACCACTGCCGGAGGAAGCTATCCTTGCAGCCCATGGCCTCGCACTGCAAGTTCAGTGCGTGCAACGGAAGTGTTGTTGAAGTTTCTGCAGGACACCAAGCTTGACGAGCGGCACTAGCAAGGCAACTGTCTCATATACATAAGCACTTACCACTTCTCTTATCATCATCATCCATCCCAGTACTTTCACTCCTCTTCCCTCTTTGAAGTAGTAGCTTAGCGCAAATAAAACTACCGACACAAGGAAAACAGACAAGGATGAGCGCTTGTCCTTGTCTGTCTTCCTTGTGTCCGTAGTTTTATTTGCGCTAAGCTACTACTTCAAATATGGACGACCAACTAGCCCAACAGTCAACTCTACACTTCCCTCTTCCCCAGTGCAGAGTAGAAGACTAGCGCGTACTAGCTCAGGTCGACCTCTCTGTCTTTCCTGTAAATAAATTCTATTCTATTATATTCCTTCGGCTAAAACCTATACCGCCATATGTGATACCCAAGTACTGAAGCGACTCTACCTGTGGAATGACTCTCTGATCATATACTAATGATAACTGTATTGGCCCGGAAAACGAAAAGACAAGGACTAAACTTTTGTTTGCCTTTAGTGACAGATGAAGATTGTAAAGCCACGTCTCTAGAGTGCAGAGGTACGTTTGCAAGAGCAGGTAAAGAGAATTGATGTCTCTTATGCTGTCGAGAAAAAATGCGACGTCATCTGCATAGACATACATATTTACATCCTGGAACCATGGTGCTGAACTCAACAGGCTAAATAGTACAGGAAACAGAACAGCCCCCCTGTGGCACCACTCTTGTCTGGTTGAACTTTGTTGAAGAAAAGCGGTTTTGAAAACAATGACATTTTCTGTTTCTTAGAAATTCGAAAATGTGTGCTGTTATATATCAGGAAAAATCGTTGGACCTTAATTTTTCCAACAGCAGTAAGTACTCGATACTGTCATAAGCTTTCGCTACATCGAGAGTCACCAAAGCACAAAATTCTGTTCTATGCCGAGCAAGTTGGATAAGGCTTTCCATGCGCACACCAAATAGAGAGACCAGGGGTGCTATGCAGGATGCGTCGAGTTTGGCGAAACTCGGGATCTTCACGAGCTCTGGCGACACCCCAAGATGAAAGCACGAATGGTACCGAGACACAGTTTATCTTTCGACAAGCCTCCAGTTTCATTGGTTGATCTAGATTCACTCTGGCTGGCTATCATTCCTTGGGCGTTGCCTTCTGGGCGGTCGACAAACTGGGGATCACGTGATCGTACCGTCGGTGCATGGTCGCGCCTTCTTTCACTTGTTTGTCGTTCCACCGAGTGCATTACACGAACAAGCGAGTGATAAAACAAATGCATTTAGTACAATATTATTGGTTAGTTTAACGTGGTTTAACAGCATTTTAAAGCTTACAAGATGTACACTGAATGTATATTCGACTAATTTGTAATTTAGTACGCTTCGCATTATACCACGAGGGAACGCTGTGGTGGCGTCATCACATACATTCATCGGGCGAGCATGGCGGCTAAGCATCGGCGATGCCCAGTGTAAACAAACTCGTACTACGAGCTTGCAGTGCGCGACGTAGTGATCAGGCTCGACGATGACCACTATTTCTTGGATAGTTCTGTTGCTCCGTGAGCAATCTTTCCGTGCACCCCGAAAGACTGCCAATAGCTTAGGCGATTTTACAGATCGCAACGCGTACCTACTGTTCACGGCACAATCCTGAACAAACAATTTATCCGGTGCTGCTTATGTGAGTGCGCTGAGTTCCTCCACTCTGCGTGACTGCGAGCGTCACGAATATTGCACAGTGTGTGCAAAAGGAAGACAGTCGATATAGCTACGATGCGACAAAGAGGTGGTGCCGACCATAGTTCTCGCAACCAACACAGTGAAGGAGGCATCGACAAACTGCAGATAAGTATACTTCTACTGTTCCATATTTAGCATAATAATAGTGCACGGATTAAGTCACTTTCGTAGTAACGAACTGAATGTCCAGCAGTTTAAAAAAGGCATTGAGAGCCAATGAGTGCTCGTGCTGTTACATGTACGTGGGCCCGCGAAAATATGGAAAATATAAAGGTAACCTTCACTAACTTAGTGGTATAACAGAAATTCATCAGCGACATTCAGCCCGCAGAATCTATGAAAGAGTATCTTTGTCCAAGTGAAATATCAATAGCAGGTACTGATATAAAGCAGGAAACTTATGCAAAAATTTAATGGGTTGAACAACAGCACATGGGAGGCATTTCCGAATCGTGATCGCCACGTTACCGATATCCTTGAAAAATGTTTAGAATCGTTGGATTCTACCGGTTATCCAATATGGGACATAAACCTGGAGGTTAACAAAGAAACTAGAGAAGTCGAGGACTGTGCAGAAAGCGAAGTAACAAAAATTGTTGGAGATAGCATTAAGGCAGGAAGACAGTGGCGTAGTAAACCGTGGCAACTGATATGCTAGTTGAGATTAAGAAAAAAAAATGGAATCGGTGGGCAGGCAATGCACGTCTTCAATCACTTGTTGCCAATTTATAGCAGGTGATTACATAAGCATGAGAGAATGGATGTCAAGGAGAGAGAACTGCAGCTGAGGATGGTAGAAAATTGCATAATGGGACAAAAATATGATGTTTGTAGGCATAGGATGCAATCAGCTCGCATAAGAAGGGATTGTAGGGAGCGCCATTGATTTTGCAGTGAACAAAAATAGGTTTGTGGTGCTGACAGTAGAGACTCGTGAAGGTGCGAGGACACCTCAGCTGTTGGCACACTAATAAACATTACAATTGGCTCT
This sequence comes from Dermacentor albipictus, assembly GCF_038994185.2. Taxonomy (NCBI): domain Eukaryota; kingdom Metazoa; phylum Arthropoda; class Arachnida; order Ixodida; family Ixodidae; genus Dermacentor; species Dermacentor albipictus. The sequence continues at coordinate 66,289,908 of NC_091829.1, read as the reverse complement.
GAAAAAAACCTGTTATGAAAAATAAAGCAATGTTATCCCGACAAATTGTTTTATTATGCATACACTAAAGGCTTCCACAGTTAAGGGCAGTTAGTACCAATAGTGCAATGAGCATTTTTATTTGTAAATAATGGTTTATATGCGATTGATTCATTCCAACAATCCACTTTTTTTGCAGCAAAACATTCTGCTGCTGGAGGCATTCAACCGCCTGGTGGCAGTAGGCGAGCGCCAGGCACATGCTCTTGAGTGTGGCAACAGTAGCTCTGCAACAGTAGGATCAGTGCCCTCACTGCTTTCCAGTCGAACCCCCCCCATAACACACCTTACAAAGGAGCTTTCAGTTTATTATTTTGTTTATTATTCAAGATCATGAATAAAATTATTGCAGTAAACATTGTGCTGTGCATATTGGGACACTTGTAACATGCACTTGATGTCTCTTCAAAATGGGCAAACACGTAAGACAACCTGTGCCACTATTGGACCGTGTAAATGAAAAAGACACTAATGCAGCATAAACGTCATTGTGCTGTTTGTTCTTTCTATGTGCAAGAATGCAGTGGGTGTTGATTAGCTACAATATGAACGGTCTGTGTATTTCACAATGAAAAGACAGGAAACGGCATGACCTTAATAATGCTATCACCTATAGACTGTGCACATGAATGCAACACTCCCCGATTTAAACGTGCCATTACATGCATGTTCGATACCACATATTCTTTAACAATGTCATATATTTGCATGTACTAATTTTCACACAGCTTAAGCCCATGCGCAGCTCACTTGTGATGTATCCATTTCATAGGCCAAATAATTGTACACTTTGTCCTTTTGTGTTGTATGAAAAGTGGCATCCTCTCGTCGGATACAACTTCACAAGACAGGAGAGGCCCCGCCCAGATGACCAAAGCGCAGCAGCCGATTGCCTCCATGTCTAAAGAAATAGTCCCTCTCCAGTGAGCGGGTATTAGTGCGTCCAGCGGCACGATGTCAGTGTAGAGTGTGTGCCCATTGGTGCAGGCTTGTGTTCACCTGCCATTAAAGTGCAGGTTCTGCGGCCTCCTAAAGCCGTATCAGACTATAGAATCACGTAATGCCTTACACTGGTTGCATAGCCTTTAGCAACTTGATAGCACACAGTGATCAGGAACAGAACTCTATAAAGGCACTCCAGCAAAGCTGGCTGGCCACACTTCCATTATGAGGGGCTGTAAACAGTTCTCGTCAAATATTCCCATGACATCCTTGAAAAAGAGGTGGTGTTTGGCACTTTAGAAGCAAAAACACATTACAGTGAATGTTGTGTACCACGTTAAAACAAACTGAGCTTGGTTATCTGCACAGCATGTAATGGAAGCTTGTGCTTCACATAGGAAACAAAGTGCTCTGTCCAGTAGAATTGTCGAGTTCGCTGTGGCACCTATTATGTCATTAGTGTCAACATACAAATTTTCAAAGGCCATTCATTTCACCATTATTTTTGTATGACGGTTCTTTCAATCAGTGCTTGTATTACATGAGCAGGTGGATTTGATTGCAAAGCTTTGTTTGCAAACCCTCAGACTTCCATAACTGTGTGGCAAGGCACCGGCATGGTGTCGAATAGCTCACACTTCCTCGGTCCTGCACCAAAGAGGCCCAATGCTCTATTTGAAGTTGGATCGCGCAACAATTCGATGGCACACAAAGAAGAGTAATACACACAGCAGAGCGTTCTGCTGTGTGTATTTCTCTTCCTCGGTCCTGCACCAAAGAGGCCCAATGCTCTATTTGAAGTTGGATCGCGCCACAATTCGACGGCACACAAAGAAGAGTAAGACACACAGCAGAGTGTTCTGCTGTGTGTATTTCTCTTCTTTGCGTCCCGTCGAATTGTTGTGCAATTCAGCTTCAAGCTTTTATACCAATACAATGAGTCTTCAACCTCAACAACGATCTGGTTATTAAGCCAAAATGGCACACGTCTTTGAAATGTCCCAACAAGAATTAGCTCTACAACAAATCACCACAAGCATAAAATTTTGCTGCACAGGTGTATGCACGTGCCATATTCTGTACCACTAAACTCACAGGAATCAAAGGGGCAAGCATTAACCAGCCTTACTGCTGCCGTTACCATCCACATCATGACACCAATAGAAAGACAGTGCTGCGTTTCAGTAAAGGGAGTGCCGGAGGGAAAGGCGTGACAGCGAGGCTTACAATAAAAATAGCATTTACAAGACATGTTCAATGCCAAAATATGCTGCATATCACTCATCCTACTTTGGCATTGCGGCAAGCTTTTACACGTTTGAGCATGTCACAGTTTGTGTAATCATTGGTCTAAAGCTGTAAAAAAGGTCTATTCGCTCTGCAATCTTTGTTTGTATCATGACAGGTTAAAGACCAACTTTTCATTGGCATCTGCACCACATTTCTCCCGATATGTAATTTTGGCTTGGTGGTTCACATCTTCACGCACACCGAGTTCTGCAGAGCATTGGATCTCCATTGTTCTACTGCTGACGAATTAGAGCCCCATTATTAGAGGAAAATATATGATTTGTTCATACAGAATAACGCTGCCCCCCCCTCCCCCCAAAAGAAATTACACTGAACCACTGGCACATGCACCAACAGTGAACACAGCAAACACTGTGAAGTATTTTCTTCATGCAAGCCAGCACACTAAGATTCTTAATGCATTTTCATTTTGCCATACATGCATAGGCACAACCGGCTTGGCGCGACATCCGCATCTCGCACTGCAATTGTGCACTGCCTTGCTGTTTCATAGTGTGGTCGATAGATGACGCATGGCCAAAGTTCAGCATTATGCATACTGAGTAACTTTTACTAAGTAATCTCATAAAAAATCCCAAGTTCTTTATGAGATTAGCATTCACAGGGTATTTCACACAATTTGTGATATCCATTTATCTAGTTATACTTCATTAACCTCTTTTCCCAAAAAGTGAGCCATTTTGAAGGCACCCTGATAGACAAGTAGAACAATCGGTAAAACGTCAGCAACCAGCGAAAAAGTCAGTATCATAGGCTGCCGCATGTGTGATGTCGGTCACACAAAATTTAAGTCGGCTACACAGAAGTGACAAATTTGGCAATATGGTTCGTCTAGACATTGCTTCAATGCTAATCACAGTAACGCTGACATTGAAGGCACCTTAATTCCTACGAACGTTCCGTCGACACACCCGACTACGTTCGTAATGTTTCCGCGAAGTAAGAAGCGTTCTTTCATAAATGCCCGCTCAGCCGCAGTCTTCGGGAAAGCCAGCCACCGCTTCCGCACTGCCGCGTCAATAAGCGCATCAGACATCTATGACACAGAGGCTCACAGTAGTTTTATGACGTCCAATGTAGCGCTCGGCGCCGACGCTTCCCGGAAAACTCCCAGTCCCGCAGAAATGGAGGGCGCAGAGGACTTGCTCTTCGACGGTGAGCGAATGAAGCCCGCCACGCTGTCTCCGCAGACGAGAGTCTTCGCCTAGCTCGTCACACAGCCAGCGCACTGACGTCTTCGACAGGCCAAAATGACGCTGAAACTCCACGGCGGTCATGTAGGTGAACGGGTCCGGACGGTCATACTGACGCTTGCTGCCGCTGGATGCAATGGAACAGGCTGCTGCTGCCGCCGCCATGTTCCCGAGTTGAACTCGGAGGGGGTTTCGCGATGTACGAGTTTAGCACGAGTTCGCCTGTCAATCAAAACCAGAGGTCACGCCCCGCGCGAGGCATGTCACTCGTGCGCGCACCCACTACAGTTGGGCCACGCCCAACTTCCGGCAACAGCGACGCGGTGTCAAGCTGAGAGGCATCAACAATCTTGACCGCCAACATAAAACGCGCACAACGCACTGTCATCGGTGATGTACTGAGCACCACTATAAAAAACAGTGTTGACTGTCGCTGGCTTATGCATACATCTCGGGCTGAGATGGCCACACAGCACGGTTTCATGGCGTGCATTGTGGCGCGTAGCGCACAGTAAATAATTATCGGCACGACACTGTAGCTGCTTACAAGGCGTCGATGCGCCGTGGGTGACGACGATGCTGAGGAGTGCGTATCGCAGCAGTCGTTTGAGATGACTGCTCTGTCAACGGTGATGTATCGGAGCCACAACGTCGTAAACACGATCAGCGTCCGAGAATCGCTCGCTCTTCTAGACCCAGTGCAATGGCATTTCTTCATCACAAACAGTGCGCCCTCAACAGTTCCAACACGTTCCTCAGTTCGAAGTCTCATTTCACAACCGCACACAAGAGCCCTCACCTGCCAAAATGCGATTGCTGCGGTGTCGTTACGATATCCTTCTGCGATCGCTGCTGGCTCCAGCAAAAGTAATCCGCAAGCACCTTGGTGCGCACAAAACACTCAAATACTGCGTACATGCGCTCAGAGGCACTTTCAGTGGGCAAGCGATGACAAGCGATGAATTGTGTCGATGGGAAGCACGCACTTCTTCGCAATACATCGCCGAGGCTTCGCGCACAAAGATAAACTGGTACGTTTTCACTAAACTGCATCACTACGGACCGCCATTTTACAGCGACAGCCGCTGCTCTCGTATTTATGACTAGAGCATCGTTTTTAGTTGGTAGAGCGGGGGCCTTAAGGCGCCTGCGACGAACAGCCGCATCACGACGCTGCGTTTCCATTCCCCTAATAGAGAAAGAGTGGTGATCACTGACATTATTGAGAATAGCACTGTAGCGCCCCTAGGCGACTTCTCACCGTATGAATTGCCTCGTGCGTGCGACCCGCTTCAATGTATCCGCTTCTAAGCTTTCGCCTCACTGTCGCCACTCGCGGCAAGAAGTGCAAAATTTAATAATTTGCTCGATCACCGTTTGTCATCAGAAATTTCTAGCATTCAAAACGAAAAACAAACACTTAAAGAAATAAAAATGTTTGTTATTTTAATTGTTGTATTTTAACGTATTCGTTTGAGCGAAAGCGCAGGTGCAAGAATGCGCCGCATGTACCCTGTTCGCATTCGATTTAGGATAGAAAGATAGTTCTCGAAAGAAGAAGCACGCCCTTGACGCGCCCGGTTTTATTTTCCAAAACAAGAAACCAAAAATATGAACTTCTAAGCTTAAGAAACTATATCATGAAAATTATTATTAACGATTAGAATTAATTTAATATCACATTTTCATTAAAAAAAAACCTATTTAGGTATTCATTCTTTTTCAACCCACTGCCGCCCGATTCATGGCCAATCCCCCGTAGTGGGTTGTGCTACATCTACAGGCTCCAAACCAAACCAAACCAAACCGGAAAAGGCGTGGCAAGCGGCTTACGGCAAGTGTGCAGACAGACAGCGGGACAGTCATGGTATTGCTAAGTTGCGATAATCCGTTGATAACAATACGCGGCGCTGGCGCGTTTCGTTGTGCAGCCGTCTGCGCTTGAAACGTAGAAGCAGCGTGCCGCGCAGGGTGCGCCCATGTTGTCATACGCGGCTTTTTGTCTACATATTTTTTAGCCTGCAGCCTTCGCGCGTTTCACGCTATCTCCGTTCACTGACTGCCGTCGAGCAAACTCGGGTAAAACTCGGGTGAACGAGAAACTCGACGCATCCTGCATAGCACCCCAGGCCAGAAACTTGTTTGACTTGGGTTCAGTTGCGAAGTTTGATATATGTGATCCATCATGCTCTCATATAAAACTCTTTCATTAAGTTTTACCACATTTGACGTAAGAGAAATAGGTCTAATATTGTCAAGATCGTAGCCAGCTCTTTGTTTTTTAATTAGCGGCATTGTCTTAGCTGTCCTTCATTCTGGAGGACTCCAAGCATGTTTACAGAATAATTCACCGTGTTCCGAACGCAGACATTGTACAAAAAATGTTTAGCATGGCATGGGAAATGCCGTTAGTACCTGGGGATGAGGGAGGCAGAGATGTAATGGCATTGGAAAGCTGACACTGTGACTTCCACAAAGTCATCTGCAATGGGAGGTCTCAATGGCCCATTCGGCAAATGTGATGTTAAGCGTTGCGCTAAGCCCTTCTTTATGAATTCTAAAACAATAGATATCTGGCGTGGGGAAAGAATTATCGACGCATTATTCGCGGGTGTTAGTATGAACTTTCTATATCGAAGGAACCTCAACAGAGCTTTTTCGTGCTGGGCTTAGAGAGAAAGTCGTGCTGTTTTTCATCACACTCGTCTTTGGCATTCGATACTGTTCTCTGGAATGTAGCAGATGCGAACTTATAATCACTCTGTTACTCGGAAACTGATTGTAAAGTAGCTTTTTCCAAGCGGCTTTTCGTCATTTGTAATCCCGTGTACACTCCAAGTTCCAACAAGGAGAGGTAGTACTTTTGTCTGCTAACATTAAACTGAGCCTTTTTAACGGAACATTTTATTACAGAGCAAGGCCTCATGCCTTTGATATCACCCGGCACTCTTATCTGGGAGTTGAAGACTGTTTTCAAGAAACTCTGAAGTTTCTGGTAATTGACAAAAGTGCAGGCTGGAGACTATATAAAGAAATAAGAGGGCATACAATATCAAACCTGATAGATTATCATTGTTTGAGGCAGAGTCGACAGTCGACCACTAAGTGTTGACAATTCCCGAAGTGGCAAATGTTAGATCCAACGCTGGTTTAGAAAGACCTTGAATAAACGTAAGTCATTTCTTGCTTAAGGAACAAAAATTTTGATTAGTTTCCCAGTCCAACAATCGCTTTCAATAGGAGTCCGTTTTGAAACCCCAAGACACATGATGCGAATTGAAGTCTCCGGCTTCCGCAGTTTTATTTCCTGCAAGATTTAACAAAGTTATCAAGGTAAGGAATGTCCTGAATACCTGTGGGAAAATGTGTAATAATTAAGGAAAATGGGCAACAACCAGGTTGGATACTGGTAGAAAATTTAGTGTTCTGGCATATTTTAGTTATCAAGAAAGCAAATCCTCCGCCTCTTGATGGACTGTATAATCGAAATAAACGATAATTTATGTGAAAAATCTTGGCTATTGGAGCTAGAAGTTCTATCGTCGCGCTACATGAACACGAGCCACCTTGTTCTTCACCTCAATGAGTGACTCACTGAGCAGCACTTAAAAAAAATGGCATTTGGGAAGATTGGCCGAAGTTCAACAACTTTCCGTTACCTACTTCGAAACACAACATTCACAACATAACATTTATTTTATTTATTTTAAAGGTACACAATATTGTGAGAGTATGTTCCTTAATTAAAGGTTACTTGAATAAAGGTTACTATGCCATTTTTGTGTATAGGTACACAAGATTGTGAGAATGTGCCCTTTAGTAAGCGTTACCGTGCTAATACTGTGGGGCTGAACGTCTCTAGAAAACGGTTGACAGTCAGACATGAAAACCTAAAAAAACGGTTGACAGTCAGTCGCACAGTCAGTGGGAATCATGCAAGTGCCACCATTCCGAGGAGTTAAGGCGAGTTGTATCACTGGGTCCTTCACACTCCAGAAGGGGATTGGGAATGTAATGAAGGACCCTACACCCGCAACTCTGGTCCAAAGCGGTCTGTGTCTTTCCATTGTATTCAGCCTACTTGTTCCGCGCTTGCGCTGTTTCCCGTGTTAGCCGCGTTATATTTCAGTAAAGCCGGTGCACTTTTATTGGCCAACCACGTCTTTCCGGAGACCAGCGAGCCGTTCCATGTTGAGGATGTTAGCAGCGTGGACGTGCCGTAAGAACGTTCGCTGCCGAATCACTTGCTCGGGATCCGATCTTCCGCTGCCGTAGGAAGCCATTTGACTGTGCCTCTCCTTGATGGCCTGAAATTGTCGGTAAAAGCAACGCGTCAATAACAGACACGGGATTTCGTTTATTGAAGCGAATCCTTCCTCGACTACTCCGCCCACATTGCAGGCAGTGACTCGCAGTGTAGGCGACATCTCGGCCTACTGGGCATGTGCTGCCGAGTAATTATGTATGTCGCTTGGTATGTCGCTTGTCGCCTATTCTTGACCGATCGCCCCTAACATTCATGTTCCACTGTGATACATAAACCTTAAAATGTATCTCGAGATACGTCTAGTGTTTCTGTGTGACCCTCGCACAACCTCTCACCAATTCTTTTTCCTTCGACCTTCGTCGTACACAACCTTCGTCCTCATGGAAGCGGCAGCTAACTACTACAGGCGACGAGGCCCGTTCACGCATCATCCAATACAGCTGCTGCTGCCTCGCTAACTCAAAAAAAGCTTGACGTCATTTAGATTCCAGCATTGCGTTAGATCAGTATCTTTTTTATTATGATGTCAGAAATGTTGAGCAACAAAAGAGTGTGCAAAGGTCATAGACGATTATTGTGATTTGTAAGGGAATGCCTGAACGCTTTTACAAGTCCATTCGCTTCTGCCGTTTCTTCATTGTGAACAAGGCTCCCGTGGGGGAGCCGAAACGTAAATAACTCTTTTAAACCATTTTTGGTCGGTGTCCAGACCTCTTCCTTTTAAGTATGTATCATCCCGACCAGACGGGCTTCCGTCATACTCTCAACTTCATTCGCTTCTTTAAAGCAAATGATGCGCTTGAAGACACACCTACATTGCAGTGAGTATATATGGGCAGAGTTATTATTTCCATTGCCTAATTCCGTATGACACAAAGCCATTAACAAGCACATCTGTCATTCTCCTCTCCCGCCATCAGGGACCTCCCTCACAGCCGCCACAGGGGTAGAGATGACGGCTATCCTTCCCTGCACCTCAGCATCTAAGCCTTCAGCACGTAACAGTTGCTTGGGCTGTGGAATAAGGCATCCCAACGGCGATCAGCTTTGAAAGCTTTAGCAGCCTTCTTTAGTGAAATTGACATTGTATGTATGCATCAACGCTTTGTACGTCCTTGCGGGTTATTGTTAGGCAGCAGCATTCTGTGTGGATTACAGAATGATCAACGGGCTGTTTTCGATACTGACTGTTGTTGTTTAAGCACGATTAGGTGATGTGCTTTATTCCCTTACCGTTTCTTTTTTCCCATCACTTCATATTATCGCCCTTTGCTCATTAGACAATCCCTTGTTTGTGCCGAAACCGGCGACACGACAGTTGCCAACATTTCCAATGCAATATCAATCAATCAATCAATCAATCAATCAATCAATCAATCAATCAATCAATCAATCAATCAATCAATCAATCAATCAATCAATCAATCAATCAATCAATCAATCAATCAATCAATCAATAAACCAGACGTCCCAATGCTCTCGCGCGACAACAAAGTTGTTTCAAGGAGCTATAATAGCTCGAGTTTTGTTTCAGGGATGAACGGGTCTCGCCAATCTGTTGCGCGAGACTTCGCACCGGCGCCTTTGTACTCCGCGGTGATAATCTGACCCCAGCCGATCATTAAGCAAACCGAAAAAAAAAAGTCGAGGCGTTTCATCCTAGTTTCCTTAGCATTCAAGTTTCCGTGAAGTATTCTCCTGTACACATAGCAGTTAAGTTTCCACCGTTCTCGCGTTCCGAAAACTTTCGCAAGGAACTGTGCATATTCGGAACTACAGATCGCGGTCAGACTGCACCGCACAGCGCGCATGCGCACCCGTATGGCCGGCCACTGGAGCTGGAATAGGATCATGATTCGCGCCCAGTCGAGGAATCCCACCGAGGGCCACAGCTTGGTGTCCAGGTGGAAGTAGGCGTAGTTGCACTGCAGCACCTGGAAGTCGCTGAACCGCTGGTCTCCCCCCGACCGCACATGCAGGTCGGTCTCGGGAGACTCGGTCAGCGCCACGTACTCGTCCAGGAACCCGCCTGTCAGGTCCCTGTTGAACAACGGCTAGGGTTAGAAGTGCTCGACTGCTGTTGCCACGCAGATTTCTCGGGTAGGTATTGCAATAACAGAGCATCGGGCGACAAACGCTCGTTGGTCGATGAATTGAAAAGAAAGGGCGAGTAAGCATCAGAAAGTCGTCTTAACAACTTTTTGTGCGCAAACAAAGAGGGACGAAGAATAAGAGCAACACAAGGACGAGCGCCAACTAAGCCGACTCGCAGTTATGCTTCAGAAAGTCGGTTATAAGTGCAAGATGGACCCTGATATATTCTTATAATATCCTCTTTTATCAACTGCCTTTGCTGAGTGTCA